>NW_028270195.1:0-215918 GCF_037043375.1 Chiloscyllium plagiosum | reverse complement strand
GGCTTCCCAGAGAATCCTAGAATAAATCCCATCCAGCCCAGGGGACTGAACTATTTTCACACTTTCCAGACTTGCTAACCTCTCCTCCTTGTGAACCACAGTCCTGTCTAGTCTCGTACCCTGTACCTCAGCGTTGTCTTTTTCCAGAGTGTATATCCTCAGACGCCATGCACAACTTCCCACTACTGTCTTTGATTGGTCCTAATCTTACTGTAGTCATTCTTTTATTCCTGACATATCTGTAGAAAGCTTGAGGGCTCTCCTTGATCGTACCTGCTAATGACTTCTCCTGTCTCCTCCTGGCTCTTCTGAGCTCTCTCTTTAGGTCTTTCCTGGCTAACTTGTAACTCTCCTGTGCCCTAACTGAGCCTTCCTGTCTCATCCTAATATGAGCCTTCTTCTTCCGCTTGACAAGAGATTCAACTTCCTTAGTAAACTACAGCTCCCTGACTTGACTACTTCCTCCCTGCCTGATAGGTACGTAGTTATCAAGGACACGCAGTAGCTATTCTTTGAATATGCTCCACATTTCAATTGTGCCCATTCCCTGCAGTTTCCTTCCCCATTCTATGCATCCTAAACCTTGCCTGATCACATCATAATTGCCTTTCTACCAGCAATAACTCTTGCCCTACAATATATACCTATTCCTTTCCATTGCTAAAGTAAACATAAATGAATTGTGGTCACTATCACCAAAGTGCTCACCTACCTCCAAATCTAATGCCTGGCCGGGTTCATTACCCAGTACCAAGTCCACTGCAGCATCGCCCCTTGTTGGCCTGTCTACATACTGTGTCAGGAAACCCTCCTGCACACATTCCACAAAAACTGATCTATCTGAAGTACTCAAACTATAGTATATCCAGTTAATATTTGGGAAGTTGAAGTCTCCCATAATAACTACCCTGTTACTCTGACTCCTCTCCAGAATCATCTTTCCTCGACAACTTTCCTTTCCTTGACATCTCTGGAACTATTCAGAGGCCTATAGACAACACCCAACAGGGTGACCTCTCCATTCCTTTTTCAAACCTCAGCCCATTCTACCTCAGTAGATGAGTCCTCAAATGTCCTTTCTGCCACCATAATACTGTCCTTGACTAACATCACCACGCCTCCCCCTCTTTAACCATCTTCCCTGTTGATACTGAAATATCTGAACGCCAGAACCTGCAACAACCATTCCTGTGCCTGTTCTATCCATGTCTCCGAAATGGCCAAAACATCGAAGTCCCAGGTACCAACCCATCCTGCACGTTCACCCACCTTATTCCGGATGCTCTTGACATTGAAACCATTTTCCTGCTTGCTGGTGCACTCTTGCGACCATGAAACCATATTTCTGACCTCACTACCCTCACTCTCCTGGACACTGTAACTACAATTTTGGTTCCCATTCCCCGGCTGAATTAGTTTCAACCCTCCTGAAGAGCAATATCAAATTCCCCCTCCCC
Source organism: Chiloscyllium plagiosum (assembly GCF_037043375.1). Lineage (NCBI taxonomy): Eukaryota > Metazoa > Chordata > Chondrichthyes > Orectolobiformes > Hemiscylliidae > Chiloscyllium > Chiloscyllium plagiosum. The sequence goes on along the minus strand of NW_028270195.1, from coordinate 214,461 downwards.
CAAGGATATTGGAACCCCTTTCGTTCAGGTGGACACCATCCTGTTTGTAGAGGTCCCACCTACCCCCGAATGAGCCCCAATTATCGAGGTATCCAAAACCATGCCTCCTGTATCATTAGCCGCATATTCAACTTCTCTCTCTCCCAATACCTTCCCTCACCAGACTTGGCACGGGCAACAAACCAGAGATAACAACTCTGTTTGTTCTAGCTCCAAGCTTCCACCCTAGTTCCCTGAATTTCTGCCTTAAATGCCCACTCCTTTCCCTACCCATGTCGTTAGTGCCTGTGTGGACCACACCTTGGGGCTGCTCCCCGTCACCCTCAAGGGAGTCCTTATGGGTGGCACAGTGACTTTGTGGTTAGCACTGTCACCTCACAGCACCCGGGACCCGGGTTCGATTCCAGCCTTGGGCGATGGTCTGTGTGGAGTTTGTACATTCTCTCGGTGTCCGCATGGGTTTCCTCCAGGTGCTCCAGTTTCCTCCCACAATCCAAACATGTGCAGGTTCGGTGAATTGGCCATGCTAATTTGGCCATAGTTTTCAGGGATGTGAAGGTTAGGTGTATTAGGCAGGGGAAAATATAGGGTAAGGTAATAGGTCTGAGTGGGTTACTCTTCGGAGGATCGATGTGGACCTGTTGGACAGAAGGACCTGTTTCAACACTGTAGGAATTCTACGATTCCGAATACATGATCCGAGACATCCTGAACCCTGGCATCTGGGAGGTAACACGCCGACCGTGAGTCTCTCTCATTCTCACAGAACCTCCTGCCTTTCCCCCTAACTATGGAGTCCCCAATGACTAATTCTCTGCTCATCTTGCCCCTCCCTTCTGAGCAACAGGGACAGACTATTGAAGGGAACAGGGGTAGGGGATCCCTGCACTGCCTGCTAGTTCCCTTTCCATCCCCTGACTGGAACCCATCAGCCCTTTTCTTGTACCTGAGGTGCAACTACCTCCCTGTAACTCCTCTCATTAACTCCCCCACCTCCGGAATGTTCCAAAGTTCATCCAACTCCAGCTCCAGGTCCAAGGAGCTGCAGTTGGGTGCACTTCCTGCAGATGGAGTCAGCAGGGTGTTACAACACGGGATACACCCCTCTGTTAATGTAAACCCAACACACGGAGATGTTCACCTCTTGCTGTAACCTGTTAAATTTCAAGAGGCAAAGGACCATCCCAGTTTTCACTACTTTAAATAAAAATTCACCATTTTATTTAAGTTCAACAGAGAACGTTAGACAACTATTTACAACTCCTTTTTCTGAAACCTATATTTTACTGCCTACTCGACAATACTGGTCTGATTAAAAAAAAACTCGATGAAGTTTACAAAAAAAAGTCACATTTCAAAACCAGTCAGCTTTGTCGATTCTCCTTTGTAGACTTTCCTCTGTAGATTTTTCGAGGTTGGTTTTTCCTCGGTCTTCTCCTGCACAGCTTTTCATGGACAGGTACCTGTCAGAGAGCGATTCGATGTGCAGTCTATTCTTGTTCGGGTTCATGGCAGTGCTCCCCCGAACTGTTCAAAATGTCTGGTTTTAAACCCCAAATTGAATCGGATCATTTCATTGGTGTGATGTTATCAAAACAATAAATTCAAATTTGATTTGATTTTGGTATCTGGGGCAGAATATAAACTGATTGGTCGAATTTGAATTTGTTTTTGTTCCATGGTAATGCAACTCCAGCTATTTGTTTCAACCAAGTGTTACATTTTTAAATTGTTCAGGACACGTTGTGCTTTCAGTCAGGCCTTGCTAGCTTCCTCTCTCTCTCTTAAAGGTATAGGACACATCTACACCTTTGTAACACCTCCCCACTTAAGGAGAAAATGAACCATCATAATGAAAAAATTGCTTCATTTTTTTTCTCTATTTCTTTGATTGAAATTCATATTAACTTCTTCCCGTATATATGAAACATTAAACATACCAATACATTATTAATTAAATCTGCGATATCGCATCTGCGATTACATTCATATGACCCGGAACATGTACGATTTTTAAATCAAAAGTCTGTCACATAAGACTCCAATGAAATAGTCTCATATTCTTGCCTTTAGTGCTTTCCAAGAATGAAAGAGGATTGTGATCCGTGTGCACAACCGTCTCTGACACATTGTTTGTGATGAACACATTAAAGTGTTGTAAGGCCAGTACCAAACTCAATAGTTCTTTTTCGAACATAGAGTTTTTTCTCTGGTGGGTGTTGAGTTTCTTTGAAAAGTAACCACCTGGCAGTTCAATCCCATCCTTATCTTACTGTAGCACTACAGCTCCAACTCCTGTGTCACAAGCATCGATGGCAACTTTGGAAGGTTTGGTGTCGCTAAAACTGGTGTGATGGTTAATATTGCTTTGAAATGGCCGAATGCCTCCTGGCATTGTTCTGCCCACCAAAACGTTGTGTTATTCTTCAGCAAATCGGTAAACAGTGCCACTACACTGCTGACGTTCAGAACAAACTTCTGGTAGAACCCGCTTAGTCCCGAGAATTGATGCACCTCTTTGTTCGAGGTTGGTTGTGGAAATTCCTTGATGGCCTTCGTCTTTGCATTCCATGGGGGTCAACCTTCCATGACTGATGTTACATCCCAAGAATGTCACTTCTGCTTTCGCAAATTCAGTTTTGTTGAAGTTTATTTCCAGTTTTGCTTCTCATAGTCGTTCAGAGTTCTGCCAACTGTACCATGTGACCATTCTAGGACTTACCAAAGATCACTACATCGTCCCCATAGACTGCACAGTCTGTTAACCCAGCCACAACTTTGTTCAGGAGTCTTTGGAATGTGGTGGGTGCATTGTTCATTCCAAAAGGCATCGCCTTGAATTGATGTAGCCCATTTGGGGTTACAAACACAGAAATTTCTATCACCTTCTCTGACAAAGGTAACCACGCAGTAAGTCTAACTTTGTGATGTAACTGGCTTGTCTGATATGATTCTGATTTTGTAACGGCGTTCAATAATCCACGAAAAATCATTGTGTCCCGTTTGGTCTGGGAACTGAGATGATCGGCAAACTCCACTCGCTCTGCCTCTGTTCAATGCTGTCCTTGTCAAGCATGGCCTCCACCTCCAGCTGGACCTGTCTGGCTTTAAAAAGAGTAAGCCAATAGGGGTGTTGTTTTATCAGAACAGTATTCCCTGTGCCCACTTCAAGTACAACAGCATTAGTCCTCCCCATCTGATTCTCACATATGTCTTCAAACTGCAGTAATACACCTTTCAACTGCGTTCTATGCTCCTGAGACTGACAGCTTACTAACATGTACAACTTCTCAAGGACTTGTTCATTTTTTAACATATTTTGAGGCACATCAAAATTCACAATATCTGGATTTGATTCCTTGTTCTGTAGGGCAGTAACTAACGTCTATGTCTCTCATTCTTTCTCTCTAGCATAATGAGGTTTCAACATGGTCACATGACATCCCCAGTACAGTTTTTCTTCCATCTGCCATCTTTACTAGATAGATCACCTGACTTAATTTTTCTCAATCTGATAGGTCCCACTAAACCTGGGTTTGAAGGGATCGCCTATTCCTTGTACCAATACCAACACGGCATCCCCTCGGGAAAATGTTTGAGTCTCAGAGTTTTTCATCTGCCATCTGCTTCATTCTACGCTGTGCCTTCTTTATGCGCTGGTTAGCTAACTCACCTCGTCGATTTAGTCTCTTCATCACCTCTGATACATCATCTAAGTGTGAGATCTATGACTTTGGTCCTGTTAATTTCTCTTTGATTAATTTCAAACAGCCTCTCACCTCATGTAAAATATTAACTCGAAGGGAGTAATTTGAGTAGATTTATTTCGGGCATGTCTAATGGCAAACAATATGAATGGGATACCTTTATCCCAGTCCTTCGGGTAATCCTGACAGTATGTTGTCAACATGGTCTTCAAGCTCCTTGGGATTCAGGATCATATTCACTGGATTTAAAGTGCTGTATACCTAAGCTATCCGTAACCTCCTTAAACAGCCTAGCAGTAAAATGTGACCCTTGGTCGGACTGAATCTTTCTGGGTAGCCCATACCATGTGAACAAAGCTACTAACTCTTCTCCCACCTTTTTTGCCTTGATACTCTGTAATGGAATTGTCTCCGGAAATCTGGTAGACACATCCTTTATGGTCCACATGTACTGGTTCTCAATTTGAGTTCTCGGGAGGGGACCTACACAATTAATTACAACCCACGGAAAATGGAATTAGTAATAAAGGTGCTGGTTTTATTACCGCCTGTGGCTTACCGACCATTTGGCATGTATGACACATACGACAAAAGTTAACCACATCCTTGTTAATTCCAGTCCAATAAAAATGTTTTTGTACCTTAGCTTGAATCTTTCATATCCCTAGGTGACCTCTTACAGGTAGTTCATGTGCTACCCATAACATCTTCTGTCTGTATGCTACTGGCAACACAATCTGGTGCACTTCGGCCCATCTGTCCTCTGTATTAATCTGCCGTGGTCTCCATTTCCGTCTTTGGATTCTATCTTTCAGATAATAACCCTCAGGAATACTCTTTGCCTCCTTTTCGGAGTACACATCCACTTATATATCTTTTATCATCTTATCTTTCTGTTGCAAGTCCTTTCAGGAGTAATCACTTCTGTCTGACCCTCTGCCTGTTCAGGTTTTTCCTGCACCATTATGTCAAACAGGGTGTCCGCTAACTGAACCTCAACGCCTTCATCCTTCTCTTCAGTTTTTGCTGTGACTTATGTTAGTGGGATCGTGTTACTACTCAGTCTGGGAAAATATCAGGATATTTTTCTTTTAATTCCTTAGTTTGGTGATCTTCCTTGGGCTTCACCACAAGAAGGGATGTCACTCCCACCTTGGATCCTGCCAAATCATTCAGAAGAACAAACTGAATTCCTGGAGCCAACCCTCTGTCCAACTCTGACTGTTACTCTCCCAGGAAAAACCAAGAACTGCAGATGCTGGAAACCAGAGTCTAGATTAGACAGTGGTGCTGGAAAAGCACAGCAGGTCAGGCAGCATCTGAGGGGCAGGACTGTTACTCTCCCAGCCTTGAGTTGGCACTCCAACCTGATGTTACATAAGGGAATGCTAACTTTCTGTCCGCCTATCCCACAGATTACCAAACTCTCGGGTAACAGATCAGGAACAGTGCAATTTCACTCAACTCTTACAATTAGAGACTGGTTAGATAGTGTATTTCTCAAAATTATAATTTCTTGTTCTTCTCCCCCTGTTCTTTCAGAGTAAACTTCACCCACAGAGGCGGTTTCTTTGTAGAGATCAGGTACTAACCCCATACCCAGCCCCTGCCTCTCCTGCAGCTCCTCGGCTCTTATTGGGGTTTCCTGTACCACCTTCACTAATGCCACTGGCTTAGCATCTTTTCCCACAATGCCTTTCTTCAACAACCAGCACTGTGACTTTACATGTGTCACTTTCCCACAGTGGGAACACCTGAGGCCTTTCACCTCCTTTCCACCCTCTTGGACTTGTTTTCTAACCTGTGGTAAATACTTACGTGTTCTCTACTTGTTGTTTCCTCGTGTAGGATCTCCACTTCTCCCAACTTCTATCCCTCACAGGGCAAACTTCTGCCCTGAAGCTTCTCTTATGCACCAACACGTACTCATCTGCTAATCCTGCTGCACTTCTCACTTCCTGAACTTTCTGTTCCTCCACATGAATTCTGACCATCTCTGGAAGTGAGTTTTTAAACTCCTCCAGCAGAATAATCTCTCAGAGCCTCATAGGTCTTATCTATCTTTAAGGCTCACATCCATCTATCAAAATGATTATGTTTAATTCTTTCAAACTCAACATAAGTCTGACCTGGTTCCTTCTTTATATTTCTGAACCACTGTCTGTACGCTTTTGGGACCAATTCATAAGCACTCAAAATAACCTGTTTAACCTCATCATAATCCCTTGACCCCACATCTGACAGCGTGTCAAATACCTCACTAGCTCTGCCTTCCAGCTTAGTCTGAATTAGCATCACCCATACATTCTCGGACCACTCCATCTGCCAAGCCAATTTTTAAAAATGAAATAAAGAAGGCTTTAACATCTTTCTCATCAAAATGTATCAGAGCTTTGACATATTTGCATATATCACTACCTTCTCCTTTAATCTCCATCCTGTTAACTTGACTTTGCTGACTAAGTTGCAACTTCTCAAGTTCAAACTCTCTCTCTTTTTGCTCAGCGAATAACTTTCTCCCTCTTTCTTTTTCCTGTCTCTGCCCCTCTCTCTCTCCTCTCTCTTTCTGTCTCACGTGCTTCTCTCTCTTTTTCTTTCTCTCTCCCTTTCTTCTCTCTCTTTCTCTTTTGCTCTACTTTCCTTCTCTCTCTCTGTGTGTTCAGCTAAGAACCTTCTCTCTGTCTCTCTTTTTCTTTTCTCTCTCTCTTTGTTTATTTTCTAACTCTATTTTCCTCAATTGTAATTTATGTTTTTCGAACAGTACGACACGTGTCTGTTTCTCTGGCACACCTGAGTGTTTGAGTAATTCCCTTACAGTTTCAGTTTTATTTTTGTCCTTGGTTAAATCCAATTCTAACCTCTTTGCTAATTCTAAGAGTATCGTCTTTTCTTCCTAAATTTCTTGGCCAATTTGGGAATCATCTCCAAACCCCAGAACCTCCTTAGCAATTTGAAGAGCCATTTCTCTCACTTTTAATTTAACCAACCACAGGTAACCAAAATTAAACTCATTGTCTCACCGATGAAAGATCTACGACACTAATTGGTAAGTGGTTAAATCAACTGGGCTTTTTTTGTACCCCAAATCTATTCAAATCTATCCAAATCTCAGATTGGATCTATCCAAACACATTCAGATCATGAATTGGAGACTCAAACTGCTCAAATCCTGGCGACAATCCCCCAAACTATTATGACACGGGTTAAACCCCTCTGCGAATTTAAACCTGACACACAGAGATGCTCACCCCGTGCTGTAATCTGTTACATTTCAACAGGCAAAGAACATCCCAGATTTCACTATTAAAGTAAAAATTAACAATTTTATTCTTTAAGTTTAACAGAGAACATTAGACAACTATTTACAACTCCTTTCTCTTATAACCTATCTTTTGCTGCCCACTCTACAATACTGGTCTGAACAAAATAGCCCCAACTAAGTTTACAAAAAAAAAACCACATTTCAAAACCAGTCAGCTTTGTCGATTATCCTTTGTAGACTTTCCTCTGTATACGTTGATATTTCTTCGGTCTTCTCCTGCACAGCGTTTCTTACAGACAGGTACCTTTCAGAGAGCGACTCAATTAGCAATCTATTCTTGTTGAGGTTGTGGCAGTGCTCCCCCGAACTGCTCAAAATGTCTGGTTTTATCCCCAAACAATCAGATGATTTCATTGGTGTGTGGGAAATCATGTCTCACAAACTTGATTGAGTTGTTTGAAGAAGTAACAAAGAAGATTGATGAAGGTAGAGCAGTAGATGTGATCTATATGGACTTCAGTAAGGCGTTCGACAAGGTTCCCCATAGGAGACTGATTTGCAAGGTTAGATCTCATGGAATAAAGGGAGAACTAGTCATTTGGATACAGAACTGGCTCAAATGTAGAAGACAGAGGGTGGTGGTGGAGGGTTGTTTTTCAGACTGGAGGCCTGTGACCAGTGGAGTGCCACAAGGATCAGTCCTAGGTCCTCTACTGTTTGTCATTTACATAAATGATTTGGATGAGAGCATAAGAGGTACAATTAGTAAGTTTGCAGATGACACCAAAATTGGAGGTGTAGTGGATAGCGAAGAGGATTACGTCAGATTACAACAGGATCTGGACCAGATGGGCAAATGGGCTGAGAAGTGGCAGATGGAGTTTAATTCAGATAAATGTGAGATGCTGCATTTTGGGAAAGCCAAATCTTAGCAGGGCTTATCCATTTAATGGTAAGGTCCTAGGGAGTGTTGCTGAACAAAGAGACCTTGGAATGCAGGTTCATAGCTCCTTGAAAGTGGAGTCACAGGTAGATAGGATATTGAAGAAGGTGTTTGGTATGCTTTCCTTTATTGGTCAGAATATTAAGTACAGGAGTTAGGTCATGTTTCACCTGTACAGGACATTGGTTAGGCCACTGTTGGAATATTGCGTGCAATTCTGGTCTCCTTCCTATCGGAAAGATGTTGTGAAACTTGAAAGGGTTCAGAAAATATTTACAAGGCTCTATGTTATCAAAACACTAAATTCAAATTCAATTGGATTTTTGGTATCTGGGGCAGAATTTAAACTGATTGGCCGAATTTGAATTTGTTTTTGTTCCATGGCAATGCAACTCCAGCTATTTGTTTCAACCAAGTGTTACATTTTTAAATTATTCAGGATACTCTGTGCTTTCAGTCAGGCCTTGCGAGCTTCCTCTCTCTCTTAAAGGTACAGGACACACCTACACCTTCATAACAAGGGACACTAGTGGTGTCCCTTACCTCCCACATTCTGCAGGAAGAACATTCAACTGCCCTAACTGCCATTCCCACTATTCTAAATTCCCAAAGAGGCAATTGAAAAATAAAAAAAAGAAAAATGAGTTACCTTACCAATCCGGCACACAGAATCCTGTTTTGGTGAGAGGAGGAGACACCACCTAAGTAGTGTTTGGGGAAGCCAAGCACCTTCATTCACTCAGCAGTCCCATGTCCGTTCCTGCTCAGCCTGTGCTCAGCCTATTCACGAGGTCAGTTTTTAAAGCAGAAACATATCTCCTAACAGCCCCTGCTCCTCTCTCCCTCTCTCCTTGCTGCTCCTGAAAACAGAGGCCTGGCTTTTGAGGTAAGTCCCTCAGGCCAATTTAATTCCTGTCAATCGCAAGTTGAGAGTTTTTACATTGATCAAAAGGCAAACCCAAAGGCGAAAGGAATTTGATCAGTTTGAAAAATACATGTGGCTGCAGCGTTTCAAGCCGGAATCCACGGAGCGGCCACTGGCTCTTCCTCTCTTCCCCAAGGGTTTCAGCTGCAGTGGAGTCAGAGGGTTTTTTTAAAACAAACTCCTTCCAGTGACTGTAAGAAAACAGCTTCGCTGCTGCAGCTCATGGGGGGTCTCGAGGTTCAGGAGAGGGAAGCAGCCTGGATCGGACCAGGAACATGTGACACTGGGTATAAACAACAGGTCACCCTCAGAACTATCGAACTCCTTCAGATATTCCATGGAGGAGAGTGACTTTGAGACTGCCTAATGGGGAGTGCAGGTTGGCACGGAGGATTTAGGGTGTAGTTTGTGGTCGCTCCTCAGGGATGCAGTAAATTTAGATATTTTGATTTCTTAAATTTAGCTGTTACGTGCCCTCTGCACTCAGTTTGGATATTTTTAAAAAGTACGACCTACTTTTTACCTGTAACCTTGCAAATGACACCTTCTCAAACACAAACTGAGACAGCCCAGTCCAGTCGTGCCAGGCCGTGCCATTCGCCTGAGCCGAAGGCTCCAGAGAAACCGGATACCAATGAAGCCATGCTACTTAGCATTAAGGACGTGATGGAGGATTTACGGACTGAAATCATTACCAAGTTTGAATCTATAATATCAGAGAGGGTTAGGAAGGAGGGAACAGCTGCTCTGAAGCTGTTGGAGGAAAACGGTTCTTCGCAATGCAGGAGTATTTTGAACCTGGAACATTTGGCTCATGAGCATGATAACCAGATAACTAACCTCCAAGCTAATGTTATCTGCTACGATTGAGTCTCTGACGGAGAAATGTGAAGACTTGGAGACCTGCTCCAGGAATAATATTCGACTTGTGGGTTTACCCAAAGAATCGGAGGATTTCCATCCAACAGAATTTATAGCCTGACTTTTACAGGCCTTGCTAGTACTTGAGGCTAAACCCGTGTTGGATGAGGCTCATCGTACGCTGCGTGCTAACCTGAAAGAAGGCGGGTTACCTCGCACGATGGCTGTCAGGGTGAACCAGTTTCAAGTGAGAAATCACATTCTGCGCTGTGCTGGACGAGCTTCTCCCCTTGTATATAATGGAAAGAGAGGAGACATTTTTCCTGATTTCACCCGACTGTTGCTAAACAGCATGTGGCTTTTGCCAAGGTAAAGAAGGAGCCTCACTCATGTCCTAACATTAAATTTGGCCTTTGTTATCCAGAGATATTACATATCATCTTGCCGAGCAGACTAACACATAGGTTTGATGACTTGGGTCGGGCTATGGACCTTGTGAATAAAAGCGTTTAAAAAAATGCAGTTTCAGAGCCGGTTTGATGTTTGGGCCTAACTAGGTCAGTTAGACATTAGTTTTATGCTACTACGGACAAAGACTGCATTTCCCACTGGGGAGATTAAAATGGACGGTATGCTGTGTTTAAAATCAACTAGGAGAAAGTGAGGACTGCAGATGCTGGAGATCAGAGCTTAAAAATGTGTTGCCGGAAAAGCGCAGCAGGTCAGGCAGCATCAAAGGAGAAGAAGAAGAAAGGCTTATGCCCAAAACGTCGATTCTCCTGCTCCTTTGATGCTGCCTGACCTGCTGCGCTTTTCCAGCAACACATTTTTAAGGTATGCTGTGTTTACAGACTTGGATTTGATTCCTTTTTACATTTGACCTCATCCATCAAGAAGTACATGTTTCCTTACTCAAGATTTTTTTTTTGACAGGTTGCACTAATAGTACCAAAGAATGTAGAGTTTAATTGTTTAACTATATACAGTAAATGTTTTTATTACATGTACATGTTTGCTCATTTTTGCTTCACAGTTTTTGAACAGTTAACTTTTACATTCCCCAAGGTCGCCGTGGAGTTTGCTTGAGCTACAAAACGCGACAGGGGGCTTCTGCTGGGAGGGGGAGGGGTTGGTGGGCAGGTATTCCATTTGGGGGGTTACTATTATGGGAGTTGGTGGAGTTTGTTTTGTTCTGATGGGGATTGGGGGGGGTGACACATACCTCACTTTTGCAAGGTTTACTCTTGTTTCTGTATTATTCCACATTTGGGATTTAATGGTGAGTAATACATATGACACAGCTAATGATTCACCGCCCTTGGCAGGTGGGAACATTAAATTTGCCAGTCTGAATTGCAAAGGCCTGAACAACCCAATCAAACACAGTAAGGTTTTACATTATTTACACCATCTTAATGACCATATAATTTACTTACAAGAAACCCACTTGCAAAATAAAGACAGTCCTAAGTTGAAACGAGGTTGGATTGGGCACGTGCAGTTTTCCTCCTTTTCTGGCAGATCGCGAGGAGTTGCTAATAAGTAAGTAATTAGCTCGCTGAGCTGGAAGGTTTGCTTTCAGATGTTTCATCAGCATACTAGGCGACATCATCAGTGAGAGTCTCTGGTGAAGTGCTGGTTGTATGTCCCACCTCTCTATTTAGGTCTTGGTTACTTCGGGTGGGTGATGTCATTTCCGTTTTTTTTCAAGGGAAGGTCAATAGAGTCTAACTCTGTGTGTATTGTTGGAGTTCTCCTTAGAATGCAATGCTTCTAAGAATTTTTGTGTGTGTCTCTGTTTTGCCTGTCCTAGGATATGTGTGTTGTCCCAGTCAAAGTGATGTCCTTCTTTGTCTGTATGTATAGAAACTAGTGATAGTGGGTCATGTCTTTTGGTGGCCAGTTGGAGTTCATGGATCCTGGTGCAAAGTTTCCTGCAAGTTTGTTTGATGAAGTATTGCCACCTACTGGTAAGATTCAGTATCTGCAAGTAGGGCATTTGCCTTTTTAAAATAGGCAGTTTTTTTCAATTAACAGTCATGCGTCCATGGTCTGTAGGTAGGATAACCGTGTTTTTCTCCTTTTTAAGTTTTTCTAAGGCTTTATTTTCTTGAGCATTAAGTGTGTTTCCTTCTTTTCTTCGGCCTAATGTCGGTGCAATAGCTTGTCCTATGGTCTGCTGTGTTTCCTCTGAAAGACCTTTTTCTAAAGTAGGTTCAAATGCTGTGAGGAAATCCTTTTTACTCATGTCTTTGTAATTGTAGTTTAACCCTCTGACTAGGACTGCTTTTCCTGTATCGGTAAGTGGATGGTCTGAAAGATTTTTTATCTAAACATCAGTTTTGTATGAAATGAAGTTTTGTATGAGTTTATCTAATTTATCTTGTAGTGCAAGATTTTGTTTTCTTTTTCTGTGTTTACTGTTTAAAGCTTATGCTTCATTCTAATGCATTTGTCCATTCAGAGACTCTCATTGATGATGTTAACCAGTATGGAGACAAAATGTCTGAAAACAAACCTTCAAGCTCAGCTTACCATTAACATGAGCTACAAATCTTCTCAGGAAAAGGAGTTGCTTTTCTTTTACATAAATTTATTCATTCCGTCAATGCTCAAGAAAATAAAGCCTTAGAAAAACTTAAAAAGGAGAAAAACATGGTTATCCTACCAACAGACCATGGGAGCATGACTGTTATTTGAGAAAAAAAAAACTACGTCTGACTCTACTGGCAGATCTGTTATTATTACAGGGCAGAGTTTTGACATTGATGTAATCTTGGCCAATTGGTTATGCTCCCAACTGGGACAATGAGGCTTTTTTCAGACTTTGCAATATTACCAGATATTCACACCCGTTAATCTTGGGAGGAGATTTTAATTGTTGATTGAATCCTCCCTTAGACCGTTCTTCCTCTGTTCCAAGTGCCCAGCCCAAATCTGCTAAAATAACTTTTATGGAGGAGTTTAATGCTGTTGATCCCTGGCGGTTCTTTAATCCCTCTAAAAAGGAATTTTTTTTTGCATGTCCACCACACTTGTACGTGTATTGATTTTTCCTGGTGGATGACAGACTTCTCACATCCATTTCTGGTTGCAAATGTGATTCCATTGTTTTATCAGACCATGCATCTGTCTCTATGAATGTTTGTTTTCAGATGTTTCTTAGTACATGATCACAATGGTGTCTCAATACACACCTTCTCTCAGAGGAACAGTTTGTTAATTTTGTCTTCAGCAGATCGATTTTCCAAAATAAATGAACAGAATCCCATCTAGTACAGCTTCCATGCTGTGGGAAACCCTGAAGGCATTCACCAGGGGTGAAATAATTTCTTATGCAGCACATAAGAATAGATTTAGGAAAGAGAAATTGGCATGGTTAGCAGGGTGGCTGTCGCTATTAGACTCTCTTTATGCAATCTCTGAGTCTTTAGAAGTATCTCAAGAATGTATATCCCTCCAGGCCGACGATGATGTTGTAATGTCACAATACACCACCAAGCTTTTACTTCACTCTAGGTCTATATTTTATGAACAAGGAGATGGAACTCAGAAATTGTTAGCACATCAGTTGCACCAAATGTCCTCATCTCAAGTAATCCCATTAATTAAGGCTAATTTAAGTATCCTGTCAGATCCATTAAAAATCAACAAGACATTGAAGGAATTTTACATTTCACGTTGTTCATCTGGATGTTACTCTGCTACAGCAGATATTGATCCTTTTTTGATAAGATTAACATTCCTACAATTGATCAAAATGAGGCAAAGGAATTGGACCAACCAATCACAGCAAGAGAACTTGAGGCTGCGGCTAGATCACTACAAAGTGGGAAAAGTCCTGGAACCGATGGTTTTCCGGTCAGGATTTATAAAATATTTCAGAAGAAGCTGGCTCTGCTTTTGGTAGATATGTTTGTTGAAGCATTTAATTCAGGCTGTCTTCCTCAAACTTTAACTCAGGCATCAATTACCCTGACTGTGTGGTTGATATCGTCCTATAAGTCTGCTCAATGTTGACTTTAAATTATTGTCAAAGTTATTGGCCCACCATTTGGAAACCATCCTTCCATCTATCATATCCTTGGATCAAGCTGGATTTATTCACAACAGGCACTCCTTTTTTAATCCTAGCTGGGTAATTGAACATTGTTTATAATTCTCCCCCATCCACCCTCCCTGTGGCTTTGATATCTTTAGATGCTGAAAAAGCCTTTGATAGAATGGAATGGAATTAACTTTTTTTTTAATTTTGGAGAAATTTGACTTTGGGGAAAAATGTATTTCTGGGATCAAACTGCTCTCTGCATCACCACAGGCCTCTGTTGGGACCAATGACAGGAATTCTGATTATTTCTACCTTTATTGTTCCACTAGACAAGGTTGTTCTTTAAGTCCACAGCTGTTTGCTGGTGTAATTGAACCGCTGTCTATTGCTCCACAAACCCCTCCTGATTTCTCTGACATTACTAGAAATGGGGTGGAGTTGAAGGTTGCCCTCTATGCAGGTGACCTTTTGCTATTTATCTCCAACTTATCTCTCTCCATTCCCACCACACTCTCAATTTTAGAAACTTTCAGTAAGATTCCTGGGTATAATTTGAATTTTAGCAAAACTGAGATATTTGCTATCAATAAACCTGCCAGCGAATACCCACTTGATAATTTACCATTTAAAATCACCAACTTTGGTTTTGTTTATCTTGGTGTACACGTGGCAGATACACAAGGCAATTTGGACAGGAAACATTTTGAACCATTACTGGTAAATGAGACTTTGAACGATGTTCTCTCCTTAATTTGTCTGTTGCTGCTAGAATTAATTCCATTAAAATGAATATTTTTTCTACAATTTAATTATTTATTTCAATGCATACCAATTTTTCTTACTCTTGCCTTTTTCCAAAAAGCAGATGGTCTCATTCTTGAATTTATTTGGAATAAATAAAACTCCGAGGTTACAAAAACAGCTGTTACACAGGCCTAAGATATTAGGTGGAATGGTGCTGCCAAATATTTGTTTAATTATTGAGCAGAAACAGAAGAAATGTGAACTATTGGCTCCAATATGAGAAGCTTGATGCTTTCCCAATTTGGTTGACTATTGAGGCAAATCCCACCCACCCGGTAACATTGAAGGCTTTATTGAATTCACCTCCCCTTTCTTCAATCTCTATTTACACGAACAATGTAATTGTTTTATCCTGTCTTAAAATTTGGTTTCAATTTAGACGTTACTTTTGATTTCAGTCATTTTCTACAATGATGGCAAATCATATTTTTCCATCTTTAGTGGACAGTGCCTTTTCTGGTTGGGCTAAGTTAAGGAATAAAAACTGTGAAAGATTATATGTTAACGGTGTTTCTGCATCTTTTCAACATCTTAGTCGGTACGTTTTCAGTTCTTAAAGGCCACATCTTTAAATATCTCCAAGTTCGCAGTTTTGGCCTTAGTTCATAATGATTCCTACTGATTCTGATTTTGACATCTTCCTAGAACCACTTTCTTCATTGAAGGAGGTTATTTCAGTTAGTTATTCAAACATTCATAAAGTATTGTTGTGACACGGGGTAAACTCTCCTGCTTTATTTAAAACCAGCAATACAGAAAAGATTTATCCCATACAGTAATCTGTAAAACTTCCAGTGGCCAAGAACTAATCAAAGTAAAAGATAACACCTTTATTTCTTAAAGTATAACAGAGAATAATTAACTAACAACTATGTATAAGTCCTTACTTTAACCTATCTTTACATTCCCTTCTATACTAGTCCAATAAAACTCCCAATTAAGGTTTACAAAATAACACTTCTTAGCTCAAAACCAGGCAGCTTTCTGTTCATCTATTGGGATCTTCCTGTGGCTTCTTCTTCTTCTGAATTTCTGCTTC
Source organism: Chiloscyllium plagiosum (assembly GCF_037043375.1). Taxonomy (NCBI): domain Eukaryota; kingdom Metazoa; phylum Chordata; class Chondrichthyes; order Orectolobiformes; family Hemiscylliidae; genus Chiloscyllium; species Chiloscyllium plagiosum. The sequence goes on along the minus strand of NW_028270195.1, from coordinate 198,872 downwards.
ACAGGTTACTGATTGATAAAGTTCCCTTTTTTAAGAGAGCTGTTTTTCTGGGCAATGTGCAGATGTTAGTTGTTGGCTTGGCAGTTGTCCTATCAACTGTTCAATTGTCCCCAGTCTTATATCCCAAAGCATCAGATTGTGTCATTGGCTTTTAAGATTGTCAATATACTCAATTCAAACTGGATTGGAGTTTGATATTTTTCGGGATATAATTGACACTGATTGGCCAAATTCAAAATTGTGTTTTTGTCTCCAGGCAACGAGGTAGTCGAGTTGTTCGAACGAGTGTTACGTTGTTACCTTACTGAGAACACTTGGTGCTGTGTCTGATAATTCTGCTGCTTTTAACTCTCTTAAAGTACACCCACATCTTCATAACACCTCCCCCCTTAAGAAAAAACGAATCATTATAATGAAAAGATGGCTTCATTTCTTTTTCTACCTTTTAAACACATTATCCGAACATTCAGATAACTTTTATATCAGTTCACCTTAATTTATTCCCATATACTGATATATATAAAACATTAAATAAAGACAAATCACATCTAAAATCTATCAGTTAAATCCACGATAACGCATCTGTGATTACATTCTTCCGACCACAACATGTATGATTTTTAAATTGAAAGTCTGTAACATAAGACTCCAATGAAATAGTCTCAGATTCTTATCTTTAAAACATTCCAAGAATGTAAGTGGATTGTGGTCAGTGTATACAGCCGTCTCCAGCACATTGTTCATGACATCCACATTAACATGTTGGAAGGCCAGTAACAAACTCAATAGTTTCTTTTTGATTATGGAGTGTTTTCTCTGGTGGATGGTGAAAAGTAACCACCTGGCAGTTCAATCCCATCCTCATCTTCCTGGAGGAGTACAGCTCCAACTCCACTGTCACCAGTATCGATAGCGACTTTAAAAGGTTTTGAAACATTTGTTGTAGCTAAAGCTGGTTTGGTGGTTAATATCGATTTGAAATGGTCGAATGCCTCCTGACATGGTTCTGTCCACTGAAGCTTTGTGTTCTTCGTCAGTAAATCGGTTAACAGTGCCACTACACTGCTACAGTTTGGAACAAATTTCTGATAGAATCCGTTGAGTCCAAAGAATCAAAGCATCTCTTTCTTCAAGGTTGGTTGTGGGAATTCCTCGATGGCCATCGTCTTTGCGTTCTGTGGGATCACTTTCCATGACCGATGTTATGTCCCAAGAATGTCATCTCTACTTTTGCAAGTTCCATTTTATTTCAGTCTGTCACGAGTTTTGCCTCTCGTAGTCAGAGAGTCACAGAGTCATAGAGATGTACACCACGGAAACAGGCCCTTTGGTCCAACTCGTCCATGCTGACCAGATATCCCAACCCAATCTAGTCCCACCTGCCAGCACCTGTCTTATCCCTCCAAATCCTTCCTTTTCTTATACCCATCCAGATGCCTTTTAAATGTTGCAATTGTATCAGCCTCCACCACTTCCTCTGGCAGCTCATTCCATACACTTGCCACCCTCTGTGTGAAAAGCTTGTCCCTTAGGTCTCTTCTTTATCTTTCCCTTCTCACCCTAAACCTGTGCCCTCTAGTTCTGGACACCCCCACCCCAGGGAAAATACTTTGTCTCTTGATCCTATCCATGCCCCTCCTGATTTTATAAACCTCTATAAGGTTACCCCTCAGCCTCCGACGCTCCTGGGAAAACAACCAGAGCATATTCAACCTCTCCCTACAGCTCAAATCCTCCAACCCTGGCAACATCCTTGTAAATCTTCACTGAACCCTTCAAGTTTCACAACAGCTTTCACAATGTCGTTCAAAGAGCTCTGCTAACTGTACCATGTGATCTTTCCAGGAATTACTAAAGATCACTACATCGTTCAAATAGACTGTACAGTTTGTGAACTCAGCTACAACTTTGTTCATGAGTCTTTGGAATGTGGTGGGCACATTCTTCATTCCAAAGTACATCACATTAAACTGATATAGCCCATTTGGAGTTACAAACGCAGAAATTTCTTTCACCAATTCTGATAAAGGTACCTGCCAGTAACCAGCCATTAAGTCCAAATTGGTGATTTAACTGGCTTTTCAACTTTCTCAATGCAGTCCTCCAATCAGTGAATTGGATATGAGTTGGCGTTAACCTTCCGGTAATCCATGCAGAATCATTGTTTTGGGAACTAAGACAATCACCGAACTCCACTCGCTCTGGCTTGGTTTGATGATGTCCTCATCGAGTATAGCCTCCACCTCCTTCTAGATCTGTCTGGCTTTGAGAGAATTAAGTTGATAGTGGAGCATTTTTATCGGAGCAGTATTCCCTATGTCTACTTCATGGACAATAGCATTTGTCCTCCCCATCTGATTCTTACATATGTCCTTGTACTGCAGTAACAAATCTTTCAACTCTGTTCTATGCTCCTGAGACAGATTGCTTACTAACCTATCCCACTCCTCAAGGACTTCTTCATTTTTTAATCTATTTCCAATCCACATCATCTGGATTTGATTCCTCACTCTGCAGGGCAGTAACTAGCATTTGTGTCTCCAGTTCTTTCTCTCTAGTGTAATAATGTTTCAACATGTTCACATGACATACCTGATACCCTTTCTTCCTATCTGGCATCTTTGCTAAATAGTTCACTTGATTCAACCTTTTCTCAATTTGATAGGGATGACTAAACCTGGCTTTGAAGGGATCTCCTATCATGGGTAACAGTATTAACACGTCATCCCCTTCAGAAAATGTCCAAGTCTCAGAGCTTTTATCTGCCACCTGCTTCATTCTACACTGTGCCCTTTTTAACGTGCTGTTTCGCTACCTCACCTACTCGATTTCGTCTCTCCCTCATCTCTGATACATAATCTAAGTGGGAGATCTCCGACTTTGGTCCTGTCAAATTTTCTTTAATTAATTTCAAAGGGCCTCTCACTTCATGACTGAATATTAACTCAAAGGGAGTAAAGTGAATAGATTCATTGGGGCCGTTCTAATGACAAACAACACGAATGGGATACCTTTACCCCAATCATGCAGGTAATCCTGACAGTATATGCTCTCAACATGGACCTCAAGGTCTGATACCGCCTTTCTAAAGCTCCCTGGGATTCAGGATGATATTCACTGGGATTAAGGTGCTGTATACCGAAGCTATCCATAACCACCTTAAACAGCCCAGCAGTAAAATGTGACCCTTGGTAGGACTGAATCTCTCTGGGTGGCCCATACCGTGTGAAGAAAGATACTAACTCCTCGACTACCCTTTTGCCTTGATACTCTGTAATGGAATTGCCCCTGGAAATCTGGTAGACACATCCATTATGGTTAACATCTACTGGTTCCCACTTTTAGTTCTCGGGAGGGGACCTACACAATCGATTCTAACCCACGTGAAAGGTTCTTCAAATGTGGGAATTGACAACAAAGGTGTTGGTTTTATTACTGCCTGTGGCTTACCGACCATTTGGCATGTATGACAGGTATGGCCAAAGGTAACCATATCCTTGTGCATTCCAGGCCTTAGCCTGAGTCTTTCGTACCTCTACATGACCCTCCAAAGGTAGTTCATGTGCTACCCGTAACATCTCCTGTCTGTATATTACGGGCAACACAAGCTGGTGCACTTCGGCCTATTTCTCCTCTGCACTAAGCTGCCGTTTCTGTCTGAGGATTCTATCTTTTAGATAATAACCCTCCGGAATATTCTCTGCCTCCTTTTCAGAGTACGCATCCACATATATATGTTTTATCATCTTGTCTTGCTATTGCAAGTCTCTTCATCTTTCAGGAGTAATCACGTCTGTCTGACCCTCTGCCTGGTCAGGTTTTTCCTGCACCATTACATCAAGCAGGGTATCCACAAACTGAACCTCAACTCCTTCATCTTTCTCTTTACTTTTTGCTTTCTGCTGTGTTTTATGAGAGTGGGATCTGGTTACCACACAGACTGGGAAAATACCAGGATATTTCTGCTTTAACTCCTCAGTTTCTTGGTCTTCCTTGGGCTTCTCCATAACAAAGGGTGTCACTCCCACCTTGGATCCTGCCAAATCCTTCCCAATAACAAACTGAATTCCTGGAACGGACACTCTGTCAATCACTCCCACTGTAACTTCCCCAACCTCGGGTTGGCACTCCGACCTGATCTTACTCAGGGAAACACTAAATTTCTGTCCATCTATCCCACAAATTACCACACTCTCGTGTAACAAATCAGAAAGAATGCATATTCCCTCATCCCTTATCATCAGGGACTGGTTAGATCGTGTATCTCACACAAAATTATAACTTCTTGTCCTTCTCTCCCTGTTCTTTCTGAGTAACCTTTACCCACAGAGATGAAGTTTTTGCAGAGATCAGGTACTAACCCCATACCCAGCCCCTGCCTCGGCTGTGCACTCTCCTGAAGCTCCTCGCTCTTATTGGGGTCTCCTTTACCATCTTCACTAAGGCCACTGGCTCAGCTTCTTTTCCCACATCTTTTCCCATAGTGCCTTTCTTTAACGACCAGCACTGTGTCTGTACATGTCCCGCCTCCTGGCAGTGTAAGCACCTTTTCCCAGTGCCCTTCTGAACCCACTGGCACTGTCATTTTCTGTGTCCCACTCCATTACAATGAGAACACCTGAGGCCTTTCATCTCCTGTCCACCTCTTGGGATTCTTTATCCTGTGGGAAAATCATACCAGTGTGCCCTCGACTCTGGGTTTTGTGGTGTAGGATCTTCTGTTCTCCCAACTTCTATCACTCACTGGACAAAGTTCTGGCCAGAAGCTTGTCTTATGCACCAACACGTACTCATCTGCTAATCCTGCTGTCGTTCTCACTTCCTGAACTGTCTGTACCTCCACGTAAATTCTTGCCATCTCTGGAAGCAGGAGAAGGCAAAGGCAGTCTGTACTGAACTATTTCCCTGACATCATTCCGTTTCTTTATTTGTTCCTTTCCATGAACCAGCTGATGCGTTGCCGGGGAATCCAAGCCCAACCACAGGGATTTCTGGACTCCCTCCCTGCACCCACCCAATGACCCAGCTCCCTCCCCGATTTCAATGCTCCTTCAATCTACCTCTTCATTTTAGATATTGTCACCTGACCCAATATCACTTTCACTGAATCAACATGAACTCTGTTTAATTTGTCATGATAAAGATCTTTTTAAATATGTTTAGGGACTGTGTTGTGGTAAAGTGTACGGTGATGGTGCTATTGTGGTCAGTGTAGATGTCTTCCAAGTAGGTGATCTGGGTTAGATTCCTGGCAATCTCAAATTGAGATTGTTTTACAATAATCAATAGGAAACCTAAAAAAAAAAGGAATTGGATCATTTTGAAAATACATTTGGCTTTCATTTCAAACAATAAAATGCAAAGTAGGAGTAGACAAAGGCAGACTGGATGAAACTGTTTACCTGCTGCATTCTCTCACACCTCCACCCTCCCTCCCCCCTCCCCCCCACTGTGATCCCACTGAGATGGCTCTGGCTGTGCTCCATCCCTGGGGGAGGTATGCCTTGGGTAGAGGAACCTGGGACTTGGGCAGAGAGGGGGCTCTGAGTGAGGGACCTGCAGATATTTCTTACAGGTTCTGGCAGCCATTGTCCCTTTCACCGTGTGCACTGAGCAGGGGGGGAGTATCGGTGTGTTTCTGTCTGTCTGTGTGTGAGAGAGTGTGAGGAGTGTTTGAATCTCAATCCCAGTTTTGATCCTTTAACCTCACCCCTCCCTGAACCAGCCCCTCCTAACGCAAGCCCCTGGAGCAGAGTCTGTCCCAAATGGGAGAGAGGAAATGTGAGAGACCATCAAGAGAGCTCAGACCAACCGGAATGGTGAATATCCCCTCTTTAATCACGCCACATCTTTCCTTATCTCCTGGTTATACCTGTCTGATCTTTCCTCTTTTCCCTCTCTCTGTCTCTCTCTTTGCCTCTGATTCTCACTCACTGTCTGTATCACTCCATCTCTCTCTCTCCCTCTCAACCTTTCTCTCTCTCATTATCTTTCTCTCTCTCTCTCTCTCTCTCCTGACAGACTTTCCTTTTTTTCTTTTTCTCTCTTCCTTTGTCTCTGTTCTTTCCCACTTTCTTGCTTTCTTTCTTCTTCTCTCATTCTCTCTCTATCTTTCCCTCTCTTCTTGATTTCTGTCTTTCAATCCTGAATCTGCACCCTACCCCCCACCACCAACGTAAATTTAGCCCCTGACCCCCTCCAAGACCCCTGTCCCCCTCCATGGCCCCTGTCTAATTGCCCTCCCCTGTGCAGCTCCATCTATCCTGAACTATCCCTCTATAGTTCCTCCATTATACACCCACTGCATATAAAAGCCCCTCAGTATCTCCCTCCATCAACAATACCCTTGCCCCGTGCTGTGTCCCAGCCTCTGGTCTGGAGGACAAAGTGAGCATGTGCAGAGACTAACGAGTTGGTTGACTGCGTACCATAATGTCATGGAGTCATAGAGTCATACAGCACGGAGACAGACCCTTCGGACCAACCCGGCCACACCGACCATGTTCCAAAACTAAACTATTCCCACCTGGCTGTGTTTGGTCCATATCTCTCCAAACCTTTCCTATTCATGAACTTATCCAAATGCATTTTAAATGTTGTAACTGTACCTGCGTCCATCACTTCCTCTGGCAGTTCATTCTCATCTAAAACTACTAAAAATTTTGCCCCCCATGTCATTTTTCAACCTTCCTCCTCTCACCGTAAAAATATACCCCTTTGGTTTGAACTCCCCACCCGAGTGAAAAGACCCTTGTCATTCTCCTTATCTATGCACCTCAAGGTTTTTTAAACATCAATAAGGTCACTCCTCAACCTCCAATACAAGAGTGAAAAAAGTCCTCACCTTTCCAGTCCATGTTGATATCTGAAACCCTCCATTCCTGACAACATCTTGGTAAATCTTTACTGAACCCTCTCTAGTTTAAAAATATCCTTCCTATTACAGGGTGATAAGAATTGCATATATTAAACCAGAAGAGGCCTCACCAATGCCCTGTAGAACTTCAATATAATGTCAGTTCTGACATTGCACAGACCTTTGGGTATAGGAGTAATGAAGGTAAGTGTGCTAAATACCTCCTTAACTACCCTGTCTACCTGTGATGCAAACTTCAAAGAAATATGTCCCTGAACCCCGAGGTCTTTCCGCTCTGCAACACTACCCAGAGCCCTACCAATGAGTCCTGTCCTTGGTTGTATTACTACAATGCAATACCTCACCTGTATCCAAAGTAAATTCCATCTGCCATCCCTCAGCCCTTTAGCCCAATTGTTCAAGATCTCCTTGTAACCTCAGGTAACATTCTTCACTGTCTGTTTCACCAATTTTGGTGTCGTCCACAAACTTACTAGCTGTGCCTCGCATATTCTCATCTAAATCCTTCATTTCAATGACTAACAGAAGTGGAGCCAGTACCACTCCCTGTGGGACACTGCTGGTCACAGGCCTCCGGTCTGAAAAACAATGATCCACCATTACCTGCTGTCTTCTACCACCAAGCTAATTACATCCAATTGGCAAGCCCACCCTGAATCCCATGTGATCTAACTTTACTATTTAGTCTAATGTGCAGAACCTTGTCAAAGTCTTTGCTAAAGGCCAAGCAAACACCATCTACCACTCTGTCCTCATTGGTTTTTGTTACTTCCAAAAAACAAACCGAACTAAGTGTGTCAGAAATGATTTCCCTCACACAAAACCATACTGACCATCTCTAATCAATCCTTTCCTCTCCACCCTGTGTAAATCCTATCTTTCAGAATCATCTTCAAAAACCTACCCACCACCGAAGTGAGACTCACGGGTCGAACGTTCCCAGGCTTCTCCTCACATCCCTTCTTAAACAATGGCACATTAGCCACACCCCAGTCTTCCAATTCTTCATCAGTGTTTATTGATGATACAAATATTTCTGCTAGGGGCACTGCAATTTTCTCCCTAACTTCCCACAGTGTCCTGGGACACACTTGATCAGGTTCTGGAGGTTTATCTGTCTTTATGTTTTTTAAGATCTCCAGCTCTTCCTCTTCTGTACTGTAAACTTTTCCCAAAACATCAGTATTTATTTCCCTGATTTCTCTCGCATCCAATTCCTTCCCAACAGTAATATAGAAATATTCATTTATATCCCTTCCATTTCTTGATGTTCAACACAAAGACAACCTCGTTGATCTTTAAGGGGTCCTATCTCTCTCCAGTTGCTCCCTCATTCTTAATGTATTTATAGAATCTCTTTGGATTATCTTTACCTTACCTGCCAAGGCTACCTCCTATCCCCTCGTTGCCTTCCTCATTTCCTTCTTAAGGATGTCCCTTCACTGTCTATAATCTTCAAGACATTCAGTTCATCCCAATCGTCTCTGTAATAGATTTTTTTTTATTCTTGACTTGAACTTCAACATCTTTATTCATCCATTGTTCCCTAACCTTACTAGCCTTGCCTTTCACTCTAACAGGAACAGAATGTTTCTGGACTCTTCTTATCACACTTTTGAAGGCCTACCACTTGTCAGTCACCCTGTTACCTGCAAACAGAGTTGAGAGTGTGGTGCTGGAAAAGCGCAGCAAGTTAGGCAGCATCCCACGAGTAGGAAACCTGCTGTGCTTTTCCAACACCACCCTCGCGACTCTGATCTCCAGCATTTGCATTATCACTGCCTCCTAGTTCCTTTTACCTGTGACCAGTCTACTCCAAAAGTGTGAAAGTTCTTGTTTCACAATTTTAAAATTTGCCTGACTCTAATTGAGAAATTTAACTTTCATGGAAGACCTATTCCTTTCCATAACTATTTTAAAACTGATAGTTTTTATGATCACTGCTCCCAAAGTATTCCCTGACTAACACTCAGTCACTTGGTCCATCTTATTTCCCAACAGAAGTTCAGGTTTTGATCCTTCTCTGGTAGGAACATTTATATCTTGATAAATGAAATTTTCTTGCAATTTAACAAATCCTTAACACTCTGGCAATCTGAATCAATGTTTAGAAAATTTAAATCCCTTACTATTTCATACTTATCATTTTATATATATTTAAGATCTCTCTACATATTTGCTTCTCAATTGCCCTCTGACTATTGGGGAGCCGATAGTAGAATCCCATCAAGGTGATCATCCCTTTCTTATTTCTAACTTCAACTCTTCCTGAAATGGTCTCAGAAATATCTTCTCAAATTACAGTCGTAATATTTTCCTTAATCAAAAATGCAACATTCCTCCTCTCTTGCCTCTCTTTATATCCTTCTGAGAAAACCCTAAAACAGAACATTGAACTGCCAGTCTTTTCCATTCCTCAAGAGAAAGTGAGGACTGCAGACGCTGGAGATCAGAGTCAAAACGTGTGGTGCTGGAAAAGCACAGCCGGTTAGGCAGAGCCAACATTTTGAGTATAAGCTCTTCACCAGGAATGGGAGGATGGCCCAAGTGGGGCTGAGACTTAAATGGGAGGGGTCTGGGAATGTGGTAGGTAGATGGAGGAGGGTGGAGCAGGTAGGTGGGAAGGAAGATGCATCGGTCGGACAGTTCAAGAGGGTGGTGCCTGATTGGACGTTTGGCTCTGTGATAAGGAGGGGGAAGGTGAAATGAAGAAGCTGGTGGAATCTACATTGATCCCATGTGGTTCCATGGTCCCAAGGCAGAAGATAACGTATTCTTCCTCCAGATGTTGGGTGTCTAGAGTTTGGCGGTGAGGAGGCCCAGGACTGGCATGTCCTTGCCAGAGTGAGGGGGCGCGGGAGTTAAAGTGTTTGCCAAACTCTAACCACCTGCAGGTATAAAGCCTCATCTTCTACCTTGGGCTCCTCCAACCACACAGGATCAATGTGGGTTTCCTCGGTTTCTTCATTTCCCTCACCATCTTATCCCAGATCCAACATTCCCACTTGGCACACCCCTCTTGAACCATCCTACCTGTCCATCTTCCTTCCCACCTATCCCGCTCCACCCTCCTTTCTGACCTATCACCATTACCCCTCTCCTCCATCGACCTATCACATTCGTAGCTACCTTGCCCCCAGCCCGAGATCCCTCCCATTTATCTCTCCCTTGGGCCATCCCCTCATTTCTAGTGAAGGCTACTCTACTGCTCCTTGGATGCTGCCTGACCGCCAGTACTTTTCCAGCACCACACTTGTCGACTCTTCTCCATTCCTCAGCCAAGTTCTGTAATAGCGATGACATCCCAGTCCCAAGTTCCCTGACATGCCCTGACTCCATCAGCCTTATCAATAAGGCCTCTTACATTGAAATAAATGCAGTTTAAGTGTTCAGAGTTTCTCTGTTCTGACTTGTTCTTGTCTGTCTTTTCTAAATATCTTGCTGTTTTCTGATTCAGAACCATTGTCATCTTTCTTTCCATTTTCAATGTTACTTAGGAAGCCCCCACCCACCTCTCTAACTGTTTACAAGTTCCTAATATTGAACTGGCAAATCTCCCCACCAGGATATTGGTCCCCTTATAGTTCAGGCGAACCCCATCCTTTTTAAATCTCTTCTGTCTGAGAAGAGATCCTAACGATCCAAGAAACTGAATCCCTGTACATTACAGCACCTCTTCAACCATTGATTTATCTGCCCTAACCTCTTATTTCTTCACTCATTTGAACTTGGCACCAGAAGTAAATTAGAGATTACTACTCTTCATATTCTGTTTATTAACCTTCTACCTAACCTCTTACACTCACTCTGTAATGCTTCAACCCTTTCTTGTACAATGTCATTCCTATCAATGTGCACAACAACTTCCGGCTTCTCACTCTCCCCTTTGACAATCTGTTTCAAACATTTTGAGACATCCTTCACCCTGGTACCAGAAAAGCAATGTACTTTATCCTCGATTTACACTCACTCCCGCAGAATCTCCTGTCTGTGCCCCTCACAGGTGAGTTCCCAAAAAATATTAATCTTTTAAATCTTGACAAACCAATTTAACATGAAATTCATTTTTGGTGCCCAAGATATGACAACCATTCCTATTTTCCCCATTCAATGATACCCAAAACGGAATATTGTTTGAGAGAGGAATATCCATAGGAGATTTCTAAACCAACTTCATACCCTTCCTGACGGGCAGATATCGATCTGAATGATCCTGCTGTGATTATCACACCTCAATGTCATCACACCTCAATGTCTCTTGTAGGCTGTCAGTAACATTAATCCAACAAAGAAGAAGCTCTCAGTAGCACCTTATATATAAAATTAAATACCTTTCCTTACCCAGAGACTTCAAATGAAGCATGCAAAAAAAAGTAAAAACATTAAAAAGAAATCAAACACTTAACATAACAAATGAAAAAACAATTCCTTCTCAAATAATCCACCATTCAGTTTTCACTGTTCACTCAGGCCTCTCCATAAGCTTCATGTATAAACAATCTGTCCCTCGTCATCTACCTTTTTAACTTCTTTTTTCCCAAAACTTACCCACCACGGACAATCCCTTTGGATTCTCCTTAATCCTGCTTGCCAACACTATCTCATGTCCCATTTTTGTCTTCCTGATTTCCCTCTTATGTACACTTCTACTACCTTTATACTCTTCTCGGGATTCTCTCGATCCCTTCTGTCTACATCTGACATATACTTCTGACTTATCCTTGAGCAAAACCTCATTTTCTCTTGTCATTCAGCATTCCTTAAAGCTACCAGCCTTGCCCTTCACCCATATGGGAACATACTGTCCCTGGACTCTCGTTGTCTCATTTTTGAAAGCTTCCCATTTTCCAGCTGTCCCTTTACCTGCGAACATTTGTCCCCAGTCAACTTTTGAAAGTTCTTGCCTAATATCATGCAAATTGACCTTCCTATAAATTTAGGACTTTAGCTTTTAGAACCGTTCTACCTTTCCAATCATTATTTTAAAACAAATAGAATTATGGTTCCTGGCCCCAAAGTGCTCCCCCACTGACACTTCAGTCACCTACCCTGCCTTATTTCCAAAGAGTAGATCAAGTTTTGTTCCTTTCGAGAGTACATCCACATACTGAATCAGAACATTTTCTTGTACACACTTAACAAATTCCTCTCTAACCAAGTCATTAACACTGTGGCAGTCTCAGTCTATGCTTTGGAAAGTTCAAATTCCCTAACATTACCACCCTATTATTCTTACAGATAATTGAGATCACCTTACAAATTTGCTTTTCAGTTTCACCTGACTGTTTGGAATCTATAGTACAATCCTAATAAGGTGATTGTCCCTTTCTTATTTCTTGGTTCTAACCGAATAATTTCCCTGGATATACTCACAGGAATATCACCCCAAAGTACAATTGTAATATTATCCCTCATTGAAAATATGCCTCTCTCTCCTCTCTTGCACACCCCCCCCCCCCTCCCCTTTCAATCCTTCCTCGAGCATCTATGCCCTGGAACATTAAGCTGCCAGTCCTGTCCATCCCTGACCCTCGGTTCTGTAATTGCTATGATGTCCCAGGGTATTTGACAGAGAGAACTCAATTGTCCTGTGTTCCATGCCCTGAGTTCATCTGCCTTACCTGTTAGACCACTTGCATTGAAATAAATACAGTTTAATTTATCAGTCTTACCTCGCTATCTGCTTTTTTCCTGCCTTCCCTGGTGTAATTGACTTGCCCCTTTTCCCAACTATACCAGTCTCAGACTGAGCCCTTTCCTCACTATCTCCCTCGGTGTCAATTCCATCCCCATTTCCCCCAACCCAAGCAGGTCGAGCAACTCTCCCCACCAGTATATTAGTCCCCTTGCAATTCAGGTGCAACCTTTCCTTCTGATACAGGTCTCTTCTACCCCAGAAGACATTCCTCTAGCCCCCTATTCCTACTCCAACTGGGACACGGCATTGGGAGTAATCCAGATATTACTGCTGTAGGAGTGACCGCTGTCTCTGAGGCAAGAAGACTCTGAAGGCCTGGACAATTAAGCAGGAACAGCAGTTTATTCCAGCGGGAATCGATTACAGCCAGGAGAGGAACTCCAGACCATCACACAGGACAATCCAGCTCTCTCTGTCAAACACCCGCACAATACCAACCTTACACTTTCTGACATCAAAGTTATGTCAGTCTACAAACTAACTGTTCGTGTGCAGTTGGTCATATCAAGTCCACAAGTCAACCAACTGGGCGATGATTCCATCAGGTCTGTAAATCAGTTGGCCAGGTAGTTAATTACACCAGGTCTGTAAATTAATTACATCCAATTAATAATCCAATTAACTCGGCATTTTGATGACATCAGGTCACTGTCTATTACATATCTCCCGTTCAGATTCAAACACACGGTGCCTGTTCGCTGATGTGGTCACTTGTTTATCTTGTAACCTTTGTCCCTGAATATCCTGTGATCTGCTGAGGTTCTGCCCTGCTCACCCATATCAGTTAATCATTCCCAATGTCTCCGTGGGCGAGCTGGCGTGTCTTTACTGATGCAGAGAGTCAATCACCTTCAAACATCTTATTCTATGGTTGTGTGAGATATTGTACTATATGTTTCTTTATTTTTATATTAAGGCCCTTTATTTGCCAACCCACTCACAATCGCTCGGTATTTACTCCTTCCACATTTCATTCAGTCATTCATCAAACTGTGGTCTCCCCACTCCCCAGCGCACTATCTCACCCGAAACTATGAAAAGATGAGAATACTAATCCCCCTCAGAACCATCTACCGGGACTTGAACAGCTTGCAGGACATCAAACAAGTTGTCTCCATCTGCACGGACCTGTTAGATACAGATTGAATGGGGTCCCTGTCCCCTTTAAGAAAGTTACTGTCAAATCGCGCCTCCGTGAAATGGAATGAATGAGGGAGGAGACCGGCAACAGGGAGTGAAATCTCAGAACCCAGCCGTGGGAATCCGTTTACTGAGCCCTCTGCTTTTATTAAGTACATCTATAATTTCTGATTTGGTTAAATCATATAAGCCTGATATTCTTCCCCGTATTCTCTACCCTAAAAGGACTCACACTCTCATCCCCCTCCAACAACTACCCTCCGGGATCGACTTTTTAAGTTCCTGCCTAAATTCCTATTTTCTCTCCTCAGAACCTCGTCCTTTTCCCATCCTGTATCATGGGTTCCAATGTGTACAGCAACATCCTGCTGGCCCCTCTCCCCTTTGGGAATATTCTGCACCCTCTCTGAGATAGTTCTGAATTGTCTGTAGAGAGGGGATATTTGAATAACTGCCTGGACCCAGTTTGGAAGCTCTCTGGACAGATTTCAGATCCCATCATTGACTCACTCTTTCTTGGAGGGACAGTGAGGTGCAGCAGCACTATATTTGAATTCAGGCCTTTCCGAAGCCGTTTTCAATGTATTTGGTCGGGCAGTGTGTTGGGAAGGTGACCCAGCTGGTTACTGCAGTTACTGAATTGAGAAATAATCTGGTGTGTACTCTGATTATTGAAGCAAACGAGAACTAAATTTAGTTCCGCTTGATTTTAAAATTGAAAGAAATCAAGAGGTGTTAACTCTTTCTTGTATAACACTTAAAACTGACCTGCAGTATATTCCTCACAGACTAATCGAGCAACAATCGAACATGGTCACACTCACAGAATCCCACTTTACAGACAATGTCCCAGACAACACAATGACCATCTCAGGGCAGGTCCTGTCCCACTGGCAGGACAGAGCCAGCAGAGGGAACAGCTCCGTGGGATACAGTCAAGAGGGCTGTGCTCTGGAAGTGCTCAGCATTAATGTCCCAGACCCCATGAAGCCTCATGACATCAGGTTAAACACGGACACGGAAACATTCTGTGTGTCTTAAAAAGTATTAAGGTAAATAAGTCCCTGGGTCCTGATGGGATCGATCCCAGAATATTGAGGGAGACAAGAGAACAAATTGCTGCAGCATTGACAGACATCTTTGTATTCTCTCTGGCCACAGGTGAGGTCCCAGAAGCCTGGAGAATAGCTGATGTTGTCCCATTGTTGAAGGAGGGTAGCAGGGATAATCCTGGGAATTACAGAGCTGTGAGCCTTATGTCAGTGTAGGGAAACGATTGGAAAATATTCACACGGACAAGATCTATATGCATTGAGAAGAAAATGGATTTATTAGTGACAGACAGCGTGGTTGTGTGCGGGAGAGGTCGTGCCTTGCTAAATTGACCACGTTTTTTGAGGAGATGATGAAGATGATTGATGAGGGAAAACCAGTCGATGTTGTCTCCATGGACTTCAGTAAAACCTTTGACAAGGTCCCTCATGGCAGACTGGTACAAAAGGTGAAGTCACATGGTGCAGGGGTGAACTGGCCGGATAGATTTTCCTGTTTAGAACTGACTCAATCATAGGAGACAGAGGGGAGTGGTGGAGGATGCTTTTCAGAATGGAGGGCTGTGACTAGTGGTGGCCCACAGGGGTGAGAGCTGGGACCTCTACTGTTCATGGTCTTTATAAATAATTTGGAGGAAAACGTAGCTGGTCTAAGTTTGCAGACGATAAAAAGATTGGGATGATACAAAGATTGATGGAGTTGTAGATATTGAGGAGAATTGTCAGAGGATACAACAGTATATAGATCAGTTGGAGGCATGGACAGAAACATGGCAGATGGAGCTTAATCCAGACAAATGTGAGGTGATGCATTTGTGAAGGTCAAGTACAGTTGGAAATTATACAGTGAATGGCAGAACCCTTCGGAGCATTAACATGCAGAGGGATCTGGGTGTGCAGGTCCAGAGATCACTGAAGGTGGCAGTGCTGATGGATAAGGGGGTAAAAAAGGCTGAGAGCAAGTTTGCCTTCATTGGAAGGGGCATTGAGTATATGGATAGTACAAAGATGTGCAGGTTAAGTAACCTGGCCAAGCTAAATTGCCCATGGTGTTCAGGGATATGTAGGTTAGGCGCATTAGTCAGGGGAAATATAGAGTAATAGGGGAGGGGAGTGGGTCAGGGTGGGATACTTCTTTTCAGGATCGGTGTGGCATGTTGGGCCAAATGGCCTATTTTCACACTATAGGCATTCTCTGATTTCTATGTTAGGAAAGTTACAGCTTATAGAACTTCAGTTAGACTGCAGTGTCCAGTTCTGACCACCACATTATAGAAGGATATAAATACTTTGGAGGGGGGACAGAATAGGTTTCCCAAGGTATTGCCTTGGTATGTGGGATTTTGAAGAAAGGTTAGATAAACTGGATTTGTTTTCACTGGAATGCAGGACATTGAGGGCTGGCCCAGTAGAAGTTTATAAGATTGTGAATGGCATTGGATGAAGTGGAAATATCAGGCTTTTTCCCAGGGTGGAGGGGTCAATTACAATTACAGGTTCAAACCACAAGGAGGGAAGTTTAAAAGAGATGTGCAAGGCCCGTTTTTCAAACAAAAGGTGGTGAGTACCTGGAATGTACTGCCAGAGGAGGTGATAGAAGCAGACACATTAGCAACATTCAAGGGAATACCTGGACAAATACACAAATAGGAAGGGAATAGAGGGATATGGATCCTGGAAATGAAGACAGTTTTAGTATGGAAGGGTAAAAAATGTCAGCACAGGCTTGGAGGGCTGCAGCCAGAGGGCTGGCAGCCATAGGGGCTGCACTCTTATTACAGACAAGCGGTGGCCCTCAGGTTAAATCACCCAAACTACTCGCTGTGTGAAAAGGTTTATTCTCACATCGCACTTGCTTCAGTTGCAGCTGACTTTAAATCTATGCCCTCTTGATCTTCTTTCTTTTATAAGCAGAGGGGGTGCATGTGTGAGGGGGTGCATGTGTGAGGGGGTGCATGTGTGAGTGTGGGAGTGTGTGTCTGTAAGGGTGTGTGTGGGTGTCTGTGTGCACGTCTGTGTGTACCTGTGTCCGTGTGTATGTGAGAGTGTGTGTGTAGCCAGAGGAGGTGATAGAAGCAGACACATTAGCAACATTCAAGGGAATACCTGGACAAATACACAAATAGGAAGGGAATAGAGGGATATGGATCCTGGAAATGAAGAAAGTTTTAGTATGGAAGGGTAAAAAATGTCAGCACAGGCTTGGAGGGCCGAAGGGCCTGTTCCTGTGCTCTATTGTTCTTTTTTCAGTGAGCTCTTCCTGCATTTAAAACACTGCAACAGGGATGCTATGAAAAGGCAGTAACCAGGTCACTGAGATACAGACCCACCTTGGAGGATACAGTCCCAGATGTGGCTTTCCCAGACTAGTGCACATGGAAGTTTGAGTATTGAGTTTTACTTTTAAAAAGACCCCTCCCCTGGATAGTATTGAGAATAAAATGTCTATCCAATCACATCTTCAAAATTCCAGTGTCTTTCCAGTCAGATCACTACTCCGAACCCCTTGATTAGACTCCAGTCTGTAACTCACTCCGGGATATTTACTATTCGATGTAGAAACTTGTTGGAAAACACAAGAAAGAAATCACATAAGAACCGCAGCAGGTCAGGCAGCGTCTGTGGGGGGATAAGAGAGTTAACGTTTCTAATTCAGTGTCACTGGGTTTCTGAAACAAGGATCCCTTCCTCCCAGGAACTGAGACTTCTCTGAACTGTTTCCAATACAAGTATATTCTTTTAATAAAAGAAACCAAAACTGAACGCAATACTCAATGTGTGGTCTGAACAGTGACTGTGCGGTTGTAAGACCTCCCTCCTTTTATAATTACTCCCTTACATTAAAGGTCAATATTCCATCTGACTACCGAATTATTTGATGTACCTGTATACTACTCTTTTAGATTCCTGTACAAGAACAGATAAATCCCCATCCGACAGAATTCTGTCGTCTGTCTCCTTTAGCACTGCTGCCTCACAGCGCCAGAGACCCGGGTTCAATTCCCGTCTCAGGCGACTGACTGTGTAGAGTTTGCATGTTCTCCCCGTGTCTGCGTGGGTTTCCTCCCACAGTCCAAAGATGAGCAGGTTAGGTGAACTGGCCATGCTAAATTGCCCGTAATGTTAGTAAGGAGTAAATGTAGGGGTATGGGTGGGTTTCGCTTCGGCGGGTCAATGTGGACTTGTTGGGCCAAAAGGCCTGTTTCCACATGGTAAGTATTCTAATGAAATCTAATCTAATAAACAATGTTCTGCTCTCTGTTATTCCTGTCAATCAAACAACCTCATGCCACAGCCACATTATACTCCAGGTTCCTTTTCCTTCCCATTTACTCAACCCAGTAGTTTAATGTGATTGTAAACAATTCAGGTCACAGCATTGATCCCTGTGACACTCCATTAGTTACCAGTCTGAAACTGAAGCCTTTATTCTGATTCTCTGTTTCCTGGTAATCAGGCTTTCATCTTCTGCCCTGCGTATATATCCTCACTGGCAAAATGCAACAATATCTTCTGCAGCATCTTTTACGCAGCTTCTTGTACAGAGCTTTATAAAATCATGAGGGGCCAGAGACAAGATGAATAGCCAAGGTCTTTTCCCCAGGGCAGGGGAGTCAAAAACCAGATGGCACAGGTTTAAGGTGAGAGGGGAAAGATTTAAAAGGGACCTGAGGAGCGACATTTTCATGCAGAGGGGATGTGTGTATGGAATGAGCTGCCAGAGAAAGTGGTCCAGGTAGGTACAATTACAACATCTCGGAGACATTTGGACAGGGACATGAATAGGAAAGATTTAAAGGGATAAATAAATATTGAACTGTTTCCAGATCACTGAAAGTAAATGTAATCTTTAACAACTCTATTACAGTCCTTGTCCAGAATTGCATGTGAGACAATCGATTTTACTGAATTTGCCTGTGCCAAGGATGTGTTTATGGGATGTTATGCTATTGGAGCAGGTGCTGTTTATGAGATAAATAACCTATTATCCTGCTAAGTTTTCCAATAGTTATTCCAACTCTTCCTTTTTTTGTCTGTAATTTGATTTTGATTTTATTGTCACGTGTACTCAGTACAAAGGTACAGGAATACAGTGAGAAGTGTATAATGTCACCACAAAATGCACCATCTTAGGGATAAATACCTCGGCACAGAATCTTACAAAGAAGGTAGAAAGAAAAGAAAGAACAAACTTAAAAGTAATAATAGTGCTGCATAAAATATATGATGTCAGGAGTGTGATGGAATCCTTCCCACTTGCCTGGATGGGAGCAGCTCCAACAACACTCAAGAAGCTTGACACCATCCAGGACCAAGCAACCCGCTTGATTGGCACCACATCCACAAACATTCATCCCTCCGCCACCGGTGCTCAGGAGCAGCAGTGTGTCTATCTATAAGATGCTCCGCAGAAATTCACCAAAGATCTTTAGGCAGCACCTTCCAAACCCATGACCGGTTCCATCCAGAAGGACAAGGGCTGAGAGATCCCCACACCAGGCTGAGAGATCCCCACACCGGGCTGAGAGATTCCCACACCGGGCTGAGGGATCACCACACCGGGCTGAGAGATTCCCACACCGTGCTGAGAGATTCCCTCACCGTGCTGAGAGATCACCACACCGGGCTGAGAGATCCCCATACTGGGCTGAGAGATCATGATGCCAGGCTGAGAGATTGCCATGCCGGGCCGAGAGATCCCCAGGCTGGGTTGAGAGATCACCACGCCAAGCTGACAGATCACCATGCCAGGCTGAGAGATCACCACACCAGGCTGAGAGATGGCTATGCCAGGCTGAGAGATCATTGTGCGAGCTAAGAGATCCCCAGGCCAGGCTAACAGATCACTGCACCAGGCTGAGAAATTGCCATGCCAGCCCTAAAGAGCACCATGCCAGGTTACGTTGCAGCTGTATCGGATGCTGGTGAGAGCACAGGTGGCGTACTGCGTGCAGTTTTGGTCTCTTTGCGAAAGGGTGGACTGGCACTGGAGGGGATACAGAGGAGGTTCACTCGGTTGATTTCAGAGTTGAGTGGTTTGTCTTCTGAGGAGAGACTGAGTAGACTGGGATTATAATCACTGGGCCCTATAATGTCTTCTCTAACCTCTTGCAGTGCTCTTGGATATATTGGTCAGGATCAGGAGATTTATCCACCTTCATACATTCTAATGCACCGAGCACGTCCTCCACTGTGATACAGACTGTCCCCAAGATATCACCACTAACTTCCCCAAGTAACCAATCTTCATGTCTTTCTCCACAGTAAACACAGAGGAGAAATATTCATTGAGAACCTCACCCACCTCCTGTGGTTCTGCACATAGATATCCACTTCGGTCCTTAAGGGGACTTTTTACTTAAAGAATCTCTTTAGAGGTTTTGGTGGTTATTTAAAGGTGAGAAGAGGAGATATGGGGAAGATCTTGGTGAGGTGCTCATCCTCATTGATAATGTGTTGCAGGGTGTGAAGATCATGGTGTAGTCTTTCAGCTCCTGGGAAGTACTGGGCAATGAGGGTACCCTGTTGGTTGCAGACTGTGTCTGTCTCCAGAGGAGATCATTATGGTTTCTCGCTGTGGCATGTTGGAACAGGCAGTAGATGAGTCGAGCATCATGTCCCGTTCTTATGAGGGCACAGCGAGAAACCGTAATGACTTCCTCAGGAGACAGACATTGGGGTACCAACCAACAGGGTACCCTTCATTGTCCAGTTCTTCCCAGGAGCTGAAAGACTACACCATGTTCTTCACAGCCTGCAACACATTATCAATGAGGATGAGCACCTCATCAAGGCCTTCCCTTCCCCTCCACTTCTCGCCTTTAAACAACCACCAAACCTCAAACAAATCAATGTTCGCAGCAAAATGCCCGACTTTCAGGACAACACCATACAATCTTGTCACGGTGAACACTGTAAAACGTATCAGAGTGTTGAAACGGATAACACCATTACCTGTGGGACACCACCCACCAGGTACATGGCAGGTAATCATGTGACTCGGCCAATGTGGTCTATCTCCTCCGCTGCAGGCAAAGATGCCCTGAGGCATGGTACTTTGGCAAGACCGAGCAGAGGGTATGGCAATGGATGAATAGACACCACACAACAATCAACAGACAGGAGTGTTCCTTTCCAGTCGGAGAACACTTCAGCGATCCAGGACATTCGACCCTCAGACCTTTGGCTGACCATCCTCCAAGTTGGATTTCGGGACAGGCTACAACATAAAGTGGGCGAGCAGAGGCTGGTAGCCAAGTTTGGTACTCATGGGGATGGCCTCAACTGAGACTTTGGGGTCATGTCACACTCCAGGTGACCCCACTGCACTACACACACTCTCTCACAAACACTCACACTGCGACAGACCCATACACTTACGCAGATCCTCTCTCACACACAAGCTCTCGCCCATACACTCATACATACACACCGACACTCACACATACACACACCCTCTCATAGACTTATACAGGTTTAACACTCACACTCAGAATCATGCACACACTCTCTCACAGACACTCATACACACCCTCCCCCCGACCACACACACACACACACAAGTTTCTGGGGTGAATTTGTATGTGCAGAATTACACTTTATTTTGCTCAAAAACCATGTGAGATTCTGAAAATCCTTTTTTTCAGAAGAAGAATCAGTCTGAATATTGGGGCTCAGACAGCCCCCGACAGGGTACCTCACACCTTTAATACTTTACCTGAGCTGACATGGCATCGACTGGTAAAGTTTACTTGAAAATTTTAATTTAAAAAAAGTGCTGGGATTTTCATATGAAACAACTGAAAACAACATGGCCATTCTAAAAGATGAGAAACATAACAAACAATCCAGGTCTTTTCAATATATAATTTCAGTTGCAGCACACTGTAAACTTTTGCAATAAATTCTGTGTCTTATGATCTTATTTTCCACAACCACCTGATGAAGGAGCAGTGCCCCAAAAGCTAGTGCTTCCAAATAAACCTGTTGGACTATCACCTGGTGCTGTATGATTTTTAACTTTATTCACCCCAGTCCAACACTGGCAACTCCAAATCAGGATTGATGAAGGCAGTGAGGTGAAAGTGATCGATATGTACTTCAGTAAGGCATTCAACAAAGTTCTACATGATAGATTGGTCAGCAAGATGAGGTCACATGGAACACAAGGAGAACGAGCCATTTGGAGATAGAAGGAAGGAAGCAGAGGGTGGTGATGGAGGTTACTTTCCAGACTGGAGACCTGTGACCAACGGTGGGATACAGTGATCGATGCTGGGTCATCGCTTTTTGCCATTTATATAAACAATTTGAATGTGAATATTGGAGGTAAGGTCAGTAATTTTGCAGATGACACTAAAATTGGATATGTAGTGGACAGCAAAAATTCCCACAGAGTACCTCGGGACCTTGATCAGATGGGTTACTGGGCTGAGAAGTGGGAGATGGAGTTTAATTTAGATAAATGTGAGGTGCTGCATTTTGGGAAGGCAACTCAGGTTGGGACATATGCACTTAACGGTAAGGTCCTGGGGAGTGCTACTAAACAAAGAGACCTTGGAGTGCTGGTTCATTGATGTTTGAAAGTGGAGTCACAGGTAGATGGGGAGTGAAGAAGGTGTTTGGTATTCAGATTCAGATGTAAACTTTATTGTTACGTGTTCTCAAGTACAGGGGTACAGGAATGCAGTGAAATGTGCACAATGTCATCAAACACTATGCGTAGTAACACAAAAACTAAGTTAGAGGGAAAACATTATTGTGTTTTTTAGTATAAGTAGAAAAATCAAGAAATAAAGTTAAATGTTAACATTACAGCCCTTCGTATTATTTAGTGGCACAATAAAGTAATAACAGTAAATGTTGCCCAGTGTTTCTGAAGTGCACTCCCTGTGAAGGCTCGATCCCCTTTGCTTGGGCCCGCTGTTTGGGAAACCTCCATCTCCCTGCTCTCGATGCTGCAGATGCTGGGGGTAGAGGTGGGGGGGATCTCCCCCATCAACACTTTTGGTTTGCTCTGACCATGTTAGGCTCAGGCCCACAGCCACATCCACACCCCAGATGGCCATCCGAAAGCACTCAGGACCCACGCCTGCTGGCACACTTCCCACAATGCATCACCACTGCTGCCTCTCGACAGAACTCCAGAAGGGAAGGGAAATATATACTAGAAGGAGAGAGAGGGAAAGGAAATATGGCCAGCCAGGAGCAGATGGGCCGAAGGCGCCTGTTCCACAATCTTTGATAACTTGTTCACTCTCTCCCTCACACTGCCCGCTCCCACTCTCTCTCTCCCTCACACTGCCCGCTCCCACTCTCTCTCTCCCTCACACTGCCCGCTCCCACTCTCTCTCTCCCTCACACTGCCCGCTCCCACTCTCCCTCTCCCTCACACTGCCCGCTCCCACTCTCTCCCTCTCCCTCACACTGCCTGCTCCCACTCTCTCTCTCCCTCACATTGCCCGCTCCCACTCTCCCTCTCCCTCACACTGCCTGCTCCCACTCTCTCTCTCCCTCACACTGCCCGGTCCCACTCTCTCTCTCCCTCACACTGCCGGTTCCCTCTCTCTCTCCCTCACACTGCCCGCTCCAACTCTCCATCTCCCTCACACTGCCCGGTCCCACACTCCCTCTCCCTCACACTGCCTGCTCTCACTCTCTCTCTCCCTCACACTGCCCGCTCCCACTCTCTCTCTCCCGCACTGCCGGTTCCCACTCTCTCTCCCTCACACTGCCCACTCCCACTCTCTCTCCCTCACACCGCCCGCTCCCACTCTCTCTCCCTCACACTGCCTGCTCCAACTCTCCATCTCCCTCACACTGCCCGGTCCCACACTCCCTCTCCCTCACACTGCCGGTTCCCACTCTCTCTCTCCCTCACACTGCCCGCTCCCACTCTCTCTCTCCCTCACACTGCCCGCTCCCACTCTCTCTCTCCCTCACACTGCCCGCTCCCACTCTGTCTCTCCCTCACACTGCCGGTTCCCTCTCTCTCTCCCTCACACTGCCCGCTCCAACTCTCCATCTCCCTCACACTGCCCGGTCCCACACTCCCTCTCCCTCACACTGCCCGGTCCCACACTCCCTCTCCCTCACACTGCCGGTTACCACTCTCTCTCCCTCACACTGCCTGCTCCCACTCTCTCTCTCCCTCACACTGCCTGCTCCCACTCTCTCTCTCCCTCACACTGCCCGCTCCCACTCTCCATCTCCCTCACACTACCCGCTCCAACTCTCCATCTCCCTCACACTGTCCGGTCCCACACTCTCTCTCCCTCACACTGCCCGCTCCCACTCTCTCTCTCCCTCACACTGCCCGCTCCCACTCTCCCTCTCCCTCACACTACCTGCTCCCACTCTCCATCTCCATCACACTGCCCGCTCCCACTCTCCATCTCCCTCACACTGCCCGGTCCCACACTCTCTCTCCCTCACACTGCCGGTTCACACTCTCTCTCTCCCTCACACTGCCGGTTCCCACTCTCTCTACTTTGCAATGCCAGGGATTGCTTGCTTTTATTGTCAGTGCATTTAATATAGGAGTTGGGAGACCATTTTGTGGCTGTCAAGGACATTGATTCGGTTATTAATATCCTGCATTCAATTTTGTTCTCCCTGCTTTAGGAAGAATGTTATAAAACTTGAAAGGGTTCAGAAAAGCTTTACAAGGATGTTGTAGGATTAAAGGCTCTGAGTTCTTGGGAGAGGCTGAATAGGCTGGGGCTATTTTCCCTCAGAGAGTGAGGGGTGACCTTGTAGAGATTTATAAAATCATGAGGAGCATGGATGGGGGAAATAGCCAATGTCTATTTCCAAGACTAGAAGTTGTAGGTACAAGGTGAGAGGGAAAAGAATGGGCTTATCAGTGATAGACAACGTGGTTTTGTGTAGGGGGAGATCGGGCCTTACCAACTTAATAGAGTTCTTTGAGGAAGTGACCAAGTTGAGAGATGAAGGAAGGGCTGTTGACGTCATATACATGGACTATAGTAAGGTGTTTGATAAGGTTCTCCATGGTAGACTAATGGAGAAAGTGAAGTCACATGGTGTGCAGGGTGTTCTAGCTAGGTGGATAAAGAACTGGTTGAGCAACAGGAGACAGAGAGTAGTAGTTGAAGGGAGTTTCTCGAAATGAAGAAAGGTGACCAGTGGTGTTCCACAGGGGTCAGTGTTGGGGCCACTGTTGTTTGTAATGATCTGGAAGAGGGCACTGTTGGTATGATCAGCAAGTTTGCAGATGACACGAAGATTGGTGGAGTAGCAGAAAGCATAAGGGACTGTGAGAGAATACAGGAGGGTATAGAGAGACTGGAGAGTTGGGCGGAAAAGTGGCAGATGGCTTTCAATCCCCTGGAGCATGGGAGGTTAAGGGGTGACCTGAGAGAGGTTTATAAAATAATGAGGGGCATTGATAGGGTAAATAGACAAGGTCTTTTCTCTCGGTTGGGTGAGTCCAGAACTAGAGGACATAGGTTGAGGGTGAGAGGGGAAAGATATACAGAGGAACATCAATTATCCAAAGGGCACAAGCAGGTATTTTGTTCAGTTAAATGAATGCCGGAAAACATAGTAGGCCACGCATTGGGATCTAATTTCAGGATCATCTGAAATTTGATTCATCAAATGTCGGATAATCGAGGCTCCTCTGTAAAAGGGACCTAAGGGACAACTTTTGCACAGAGTGATTGGTGCATATATGGAATGAGCTGCCAGAGGAAGTGGTGGAGTCTGCTTCAATTACAACATTTAAAAGATACCCTGTAGATGAACAGGATTATTTTAGAGGGATGTGAGTCAAGTGTTTGCAAATGGAAGTAGATTAATTTAGGATATCTGGTTGGCATGGACAAATTGGACTGAAGGGTCTGGTTCCATGCTGTACATCTCTGTGACTCCATATGAATGTGCAAAACAAAATCAGAATGAGAAAAGAATTGCTTCCTTTTTTAACTTAAGACTTTAAGAGAAAGTGTCCCACTGAAACCCCAAAT
Source organism: Chiloscyllium plagiosum (assembly GCF_037043375.1). NCBI lineage: Eukaryota > Metazoa > Chordata > Chondrichthyes > Orectolobiformes > Hemiscylliidae > Chiloscyllium > Chiloscyllium plagiosum. Next base: position 173,114 of record NW_028270195.1, on the reverse strand, counting down.
CTGTGTTTGTTCCCACGTCCAGTTTGTCCTTCCTCCTTGGGACTTGTGTTCGTTCTGTCCATTTTAAACTATTATTGCTTACACCCCCGTGCTCGGCAAGTTTTAAACCTCTGTAAGTGCTTACGTTTTACGTTAACCTGTAAAATCCGAAGCCAGTTCTGATAGTTTTCGGTATATCCACTCAACCGGTGATTTATTCTCTTCCGCTTTATTCTCCTGGAGTGAGCCGTACTGTGAGGCCACATTTATTGGCCAGCCCCAGTTTCCCTGAGAAGGTGTTCATGGGCCTTCTCATTGGTATTCACCTGTCCCAGTGATGAAGGTGTCAGGAATTCCAGGATATTAATCCGGCAGAATGAAGGAACTGAATAATATGTCCGTAGTGGGGTATGGCATGTCTTTGTTTTTCCTGTTGGTATAGGAGGTGGAGTTGGTTGGTTGGTACTGTTGGAGTGAGTTATTAATGAGTTGCTGTAATGCATTCTGAGAATCAGTCTTACAGCTATAGTTCAGGTGCAGTGGATGGATAACCTGTCCGAGATGCCGATCAGGCAGGCTGCTCTTCTGGAGCTTCTTGAGTGTCTTTCTAGTTGGGAACATGGAAAGTGTAGTGGGCGGCACGGTGGCACAGTGGTTAGCAGTGCTGCCTCACAGCGCTAGAGACCCGGGTTCAATCCCTGCCTCAGGCGACTGACTGTGTGGAGTTTGCACGTTCTCCCCGTGTCTGCGTTGGTTTCCTCCGGGTGCTCCAGTTTCCTCTCACAATCACAAAGATGTGCAGGTCAGGTGAATTGGCCATGCTAAATTGCCCGTAGTGTTGGTTAAGGGGTAAATGTAGGGGTATAGGTGGTTACGCTTCGGCGGGTCGGTGTGGACTTGTTGGGCCGAAGGGCCTGTTTCCACAATTTAATGTAATCTAATCTAAGTAGGAGGCAGTTTAATGTTACAAGCATGTTCCTCCTCCACTGTGATCCTGGCTGATCTGCAGCTCAGTCCCTTTTACCTGCCTTTGTTCTCTATCTCTCAGTACTTCTGCTTAACAAATCTTAGTTTCACTTGAGAGTTAACAACTGATCAAATACCAATTTCCATTTGTGAATGGAAACTTCAAACTTCCATCACTTGCATCCACCTTTTAATGTGTAAATGGTGGACAGAATTTGACAGTCACTCAGTATCTAGTCTCTGCTACACTCTCAATAATCAGACAGTTGAACATTTTCTTGTTGGAAATGGTAACTTCTTCATTAGTAAGTACTACCTGCCAGTTAATGTTGTCCAGGTCCTGCTGTAGGCACCTTGTGATCTGCCTTAGTCTAGAAGGAATTGAGAATGTAGCTGAATGATGTAAAATTGCTAATGAACATCGCTGCACCTTCGTATGATAAATGGAGGACTGTTGAAAGAACAGCTGAAAATGGGTGAGACGAGGATACTATTTGGAAGAATTCCCAATCACAAAATCTCTACAATGTGGAAAAAGACCATTTGGCCCATTGAGTCTGCACTGACTCAAACCCAGCTCCCTGTCCTATCCTGTAATCATTGTAGAGGGAATCACACATTTACTGTAGTTAATCCATTTAACCTGCACATCTTTGGACTGTGGGGAGAAACTGGAGCACACAATGGACACCCATGCAGACACTGGGAGAATGTGCAACTCCACACGGGCTCCAAGGCTTCAACTGAACCGGATCCCCAGCACTGTGAGGCAGCCGTGCTAACCTCCGAGCCGTCATGCCACGATTCAGTTATGTTTGCTTTAGCGATGGAAAGGGATAGGTGCACACCAGAAGGCAAGAGCTACAGCTGGAGGAAAGGCAATTACAACGTGATTAGACAAGATGGAGGATGCATAGGTTGGGGAAGGAAACTGCAGGGCATGGGCACAACAGAAATGTAGAGTTTATTCAAGGAACGACTACTGTGTGTCCTTGATAAGTATGTACCTGTCAGGCAGGGAGGAAGAAGTCGAGCGAGGGAACTGTGGTTTACGAAGGAAGTTAAATCTCTTATCAAGAGGAAGAAGGCAGCTTATATTAGGATGAGATGTGAAGGCTCAGTTTGGGAGCTTGAGAGTTACAAGTTTTCCTGGAAAGATCTAAAGAGAGAGCTAAGACAAGCGAGGAGGGAACATGAGAAGTTGTTAGTGGATACGATCAGGGAAAACACTAAAGCTTTCTACAGGTATAGAAGGGATAAAGGAATGACTCAAGTAAGATTCAGGCCAATCAAGGACAGTAATGTGAAGTTGTGCATGGAGTAAGAAGAGACAGGGGAAGCGCTAAATGAATATTTTTTGTCAGTATTGACACTGGAAAAAGACAATGTTGTTGAGGAGAATACTGAGAGACAGGCGATTTGACCAGATGGGATTGATGTTCACAAGGAGGAGGTGTCAGAAATTCTGCAAAGTGTGAAAATAGATGAATGCTCTGGGAGAGATGGGATTTATGCTCGGATTCTCTGGGAAACTAGGGAGTATATTGCCGGTGCTTTGGCTTTGATCTTTATGTTGTCATTGTCTACAGGAATAGTACCACAAGACTGGAGGGTAGCAAATGTTGTTCCCTTGTTCAAGATGTGGCGTAGCGACAACCCTGGTAATTATAGGCCTGTGAACCTTACTTCGGTTGTTGGTAAAGTATTGGAAAAGGTTACAAGAGATAGGATTTATAATCATCTTCTTAGAAATAAGTTGATTAGGGACAGTCAACACGTTTCTTTTAGATTAGATTAGATTCCCTACATTGTGGAAACAGGCCCTTTGGCCCAACAAGTCCACACCGACCCTCCGAAGATCAACCCACCCAGACCCATTCCCCTCCATTTACTCCTGACTAACTCACTTAACACTATGGGCAATTTAACATGGTCAATTCACCTAACCTGCACATCTTTGGACTGTGGGAGGAAACCGGAGCACCCAAAGGAAACCCATACAGACATGGGGAGAATGTGCAAACAGACAGATGCCCAAGGCAGGAATTGAACCCAGGGCTCTGGTGCTGTGAACCAACAGTGTTAACCATTGAGCCACCGTGCCGCCCGAAGGGATGAAGGGTTTTGTGAAGTGTAGGTCATACCTCACAAGCTTCATTGAGTTCTTTGAGAAGGGGACCAAACAGTACATGGATGAAGGTAAAGCTATTGATGTGATGTATATAGATTTCAGTAAGGGGTTTCATAAGGTCCCCCATGGTAGGCTACTGTACAAAGTACAGAGGCATGGGATTGACAGTGATTTAACAGTTTGGATCATGAATTGGCCAGCTAAAAGAAGACAGAGAGTGGTGGTTGATGGGAAATGTTTGTCATGGAGTTCCGTTACTAGTGGTGTACTGCAAGGATTTGTTTTCGATCCACTGCTGTTTGTCATTTTTATAAACGACCTGGATGAGGGCGGAGAGGGATGGGTTAGTAAATTTGCAGACGACACTGAGTTCAGTACAATTGTAGATAGAGCCGAAGGATGTTCTAGGTTACGGTAGGACATAGATAAATTGCAGAGCTGGGCTGAGAGGTGGCAAATGGGGTTTAATGCAGAAAAATGATTCACTTTGGAAGGAGTAACAGGAATAGAGGTTACTGGGCAAATGATAAGATTCTTGGTAGTGTAGATGATCAGAGAGATCTCAGTGTATACATGGGTACATAGATCCCTGAAAGTTGCCACTCAGGTTGACAGGGCTATTAAGAAGGCGTACGGTGTGTTAGCTTTTATTAGTAGAGGGATCAAGTTTTGGAACCATGAAGTCATGCTGCAGCTGTATAAAACACTGGGGAAAGCCGCACTTGGATATTGTGCACAGTTCGGGTCACCGCATTCTCAGAAGGATATGGAAGCTTTGGAAAGGGTTCAGAGGAGATTTACTCAGATGCTGCATGGTTTGGAGGGAAGATGTAATGAGGAAAGATTGAGGGACTTGAGGCTGTTTTCATTAGAGAAGATGGTTGAGAGGTGACTAAATTGAGACATCTAAGATCATCAGAGGGTTAGATCGGGTGGACGGTAAAAGCCCTTTTCCTCGGATGGTGATGGCTAGCACGAGGAGACATAGCTTTAAATTGAGGGGCGATAGATATCGGACCGATGTCAGAGGTAGTTTCTTTACTCTGAGAGTAGTAGGGGGTGTGGAATGTACTGCCTGCAACAGTTACAGACCTGCCAACTTTAAGGACATTTAAATGGTCATTAGATAGGCATATGGACGAGAATGGAATGGTATAGGTTCGATGGGCTTCAGATAGGTTTCAGGGCCAAAGGGCCTGGACTGTGCTGTGATGTTCTATGGTCTATGTTCATGTCTGATGTCCTGAGACAAACGCAAAATGCTGGCAATCCTGGAAATCTGAAATTAAAAATACAAAATACTGGGAAACTGCGTCAGATCAGACAGTATCTGTGGAGAGAAACCGTTTGGTACAGGTCAGGGACCTTTCCACATGAGATGCAACCTAGATTCAGCCTAGATTCCCAGAGGACCTGACAGGGTCGATGCAGAAAGATTGTTTCCTCTTGCAGGAGAGTCTGGAACCAGAGGGCATAATCCCCAAATAATCCCTCACCACCCTAGACACATCAGGTGGAATTTCTTTTCTGAGAGTAATGAATCGATGGAATTATTTGCCACAGATGACCATATAGGCTGGTTTATTGAGAATAATCAATGCTGAGGGAGATTGTTAAGAAAGCATATAGTGTGTTAGCTTTTATTGGTAGGGGGTTTGAGTCATGCTCAATCAAGGTTATACAAGGTCATGCTGAAGCTGTACAAAACTCTGGGGAAAGCTGCACTTGGAGTATTATACAGTTCTAGTTACAGCATTATAGGAAGGATATGGAAACTTTGGAAAGGGCCCAGTGATTTACTAGGATGCTGCCTGGTACGGAGAGAAGGTTTTATGATGAACGGCTGAGGGACTTGAGGCTGTTTTCGTTAGGTGACTTACTTGAGACATATAAGATAATCAGAGGGTGAGAACGGGTGGACAGTGAGAGCCTTTTTCCTTGGATGGTAATGTCTAGCATGAGGAGACATAACTTTAAATTGAGGGCTGATCGATATAGGACAAATGTAAGAGGTAGTTTCTTTACTCAGAGAGTCGTAGAGGCGTGGAACGCATTGCCTGCAACAGTACTAGACTTGCCAACTTTAAGAACATTTAAGTGATCATTGGATAAACATATGGATGAAAATGGAATAGTGTAGGATAGATAGGCTTCAGATTGGTTCCACAGGTCGATGCAACATCGAGGGCCGAAGGGCCTGTACTACACTGTAATGTTCTATAACGTAGTACTTTCCACTTCCAAGTCTCAGATGAGGAATGGTCACCTCCTTGAGGATGACAAGAACCCCATAAAGACCATAACTCCAGCAGGAATGAAAGCATCAGTGAGGGACAGGCCAGTTAAGCATCAGCCACATTGCTGGGGGTCTGGAGTTCCATATAGTCCAGACCAGGTAAGGATGGCAGTTGCTTTCTCTAAACAACATTCGTGAACCAGATGGGTTTTTCCAACAATTGATAATGGTCACTGTTATGACTCTTAATTATGGATCTTTTGTTAAATTCAGACTTCATCTCTGACTGTACTGGGATTTGATCTCGGTCCCCAGAAAATTACTTGGGCCTCTGGGTTAATGGTCTAGAGATAATACTGCCCATTACTTCCACGATATCAAAACAGTGAGTGTTTTGGTGGCAGACATTTAATACTTTTTTTAAAGCTTTTGGACATCATTAGATCAAGATGAGCTCATTGATCAAACAGATTTTGTATAAGTTTGATAATATTCAATGCATATTTGGCCTTATTACTTAGTCCTCAGCTACTGAATCACAAACATGGTAATAATGTACCATGAGTCTGCAGGTTAGCCTGTTTAAAGTTGATTGTAGGAAAAATATTGCAGTCTTTACGAAAGCCATAATGGAAATCTATCCAAAACTGAGAATACAATAAAGAACAGTCAGCACTGGTGTCAAACCCTATGGAATTGTTTGCTGACAGAACAGGATGGGTAAGTACTACAGAGACTGTATTATATCTGGACCTTTAAAAGTTACCTCCAAGTAAATGCATGACTAAAGTTGCAACATGGATTCAGGAAAGAAGGAACAGAATAGATAGCAATATGGTGGACACTCATTTAAAAACCAAAAGAACTGCAGATACTGTAAATCAGAAGCAAAAACAAACATTGTTGGAAAAGCTTAGCTACAAATAAACACTAAATCTTAAAGCTAGTTGCTCAGACTGAAAGAATGTGTTGTTCCATAGGGTGCTAGTCCTGAAAATAATTATCTAAAATAATTGTGTCTGGAGATCAGAGGTATAGCAGTTATGTGGATGACAGGAAATTGGGGCTCATGGCTAATACTGAGGAAGATTGTAATAAAGTAGCAGAGTACAGGAAGGTTAGCAGAATGGGCAGGACAGTGGCAAATAACTTTAAGAGCCAGTGTACTTACATTGGAAGGAAAAGCGGGAAGCTGCTTAGATATATGTTTAAAATTGAGGGCATTTGATGATGTAGACTCAAAAAGTCATTTCCACAGATGAAGAATAAAAGTGAGATGACATCAATGTAAGATAGACATAATTAAGACCAATGAAGTATGAGAGAAATTGTACTCCAAACAATGTGGCATTCAATGCTACAGAGAAACAAAGAAGACAGGAGCAGGAAGAGGCCATTTGACCCCTCAAGCCTGCTCAGGCATGCACCACAATCACAGCAGATCATCCAATTCAATCAGCTAATCTTGTTTTCTCCCCATAACCTTTGATCCTATTCACCCTAAGTGCTGTATGTAACTGCCTCTTGAATACATTCAATGTTTTGTCATCAACTACTTCCTGTGGTAATGAATTCAACAGGCTCACCACTCTTTGGGTGAAGAAATGTCTCCTCATCTCCGTCCTAAATGATCCATCCTGAATCCTCAGTCTGTAACCCCTGGTTCTGGAATTCCCAACATTGGGAATGTCCTCCCTGCATCTATCCCATCTAGTCTGGTTAGAATTTTATAGGTCTCCATGAGATCTCTTCTCATTTCTCAGAGCTCCAGCAAAAACAATCCCAACCCTCGTCAATCTCTTGTCATAGGTCAGTCCCGCCATCCCCGGAATCAGAGTAGTAAATCTTTGCTGCACTCCCTTGAGAGCAAGAACGTTTTTCCTCAGAAAAAGAGACCAAAAGTGCCCAGAATATTCACGGTGTGGCTTCTGCAACGCCCTGTATATTTGCAACAACACATCCCTGCTCCTGTACTTGAAACCTATTACAATGAAGGCCAACATACCTTCTTTCCCACCTGCATGCTCACCTTCCGTGACTGGTGCACAAGGACACCCAGGTCCCACTGCACACTCCTCTCTCCCAATTTACAGCCATTCAAGTAGGAACCTGCCTCCTTGTGTTTCCTTCCAAAGTGAATAACCTCACATTCACCCAAATTATACTGCATCCCATAGGCTTGAATGTTGTGATGTTTCAAGTGCTCATCCAAATATTTTTTAAAGGTTGTAAGGTTTTCAAGCTTGTCGAATATACTGGCAGGGAGATATCCTAGAACTGTGCAGGAGGATTTAAATTGGTACAGGGTGGGAAAGGGTCCAGGATGGCAGGGGGTGGGAGTGCGGTGCTAGTGGAGAGAGACCCAAGGAGACAGTGGGGAAAGAGAGAAAAGTTGCCCATCCAGGGCAAGTGAGGAGTATTCCATCACACACTCCTGACTTGTGCCTTCCTGATGGTGGGACAGGCTTTGGGGATTCAGGAGGTGAGTTACTCGCTGCAGGATTCATGGCCTCAATAAAAGTTGGGAAAAGGAGCAAATCAAATTATCAGGGGAGGCAGGAACCATGCAGAGAACGAAATAAGACTAGTAAATTAAACTGCATTTATTTAAAGCACAGGGCCTAGCAAGTAAGGCAGATGACCTCAGCATGGGACTGGGATAGCATGGCAATTATAGAGATGTGGCTTAGGATGGACAGGACTGACAGCTCAATGTTCCAGGGCATAGATGCTACCGGAAGGATAAAAAGGTGGGCAAGAGAGGAAGGAGAAGGGCATTTCTGATTAGTGATAACATTACAGCTGTACTTAGGGTGGATCTTCCTGCAAATGCATACAGGAAAGTTATTCGGGTAGAGCTGAGAAATAAGAAAGGGGTGTCACTTTATTGGGATTGTACTACAATAGCCCTTCAATAGTCAGTGAAAAATTGAGAACCAAATTTGTAAGGAGATCTCAGTTATCTGGAAGAATAATAGTTTGGTGATTTTAACTTTCCAAACATAGACTGGGATTGGCATAGTATTAAGGGCTTGGATGGAGAGGGATTTGTTAAGGGTGTACAAGAACATTTTCTGATTCAGTATGTGGATCTACCTATGAGGGAAGCTGCAAAACTTCACCAACCATTAATGATATAGATGAAGGTATTAAAAGTAATATTAGCAAATTTGCTGATGACACAAAGCTGGGTGACAGGGTGAAATGTGAGGAGGATGTTAGGAGAATACAGGGTGACCTGGACAGGTTAGGTGAGTGGACGGATGCATGCTAGATGCAGTTTAATGTGGATAAATGTGTGGTTACCCACTTTGGTGGCAAGAATAAGAAGGCAGATTACTACCTAAATGGAGTCAAGAAAGCAATCATGCAGGTACGGCAGGCAGTGAAGAAAGCTAATAGCATGCTGGCCTTCAAAACAAGAGGAATTGAGTATCGGAGCAAAGAGGTCCTTCTGCAGCTGTACAGGGCCCTGGTGAGACCGCACCTGGAAGATTATGCGCAGTTTTGGTCTCCAAATTTGAGGAAAGACATTCTGGCTATTGAGGGAGTGCAGCGTCGGTTCCTATCAGTTACGATGAAGGATTACTGGATCTGTAACGTTACCTCTGCTTTAACTCCACAGAATCTGTCAAACATGCTGAGTTTCTCACGTGATTTCTCTTTTCATTCACATTCACATCCAGACGATAGTCCCAAGGTGGGACCACACTTCCTATTTGCTATAAGCTCGAGATGGACAGACTTTCTAACCAATCAGAGAGGGATGGAGAACCAAGGCCCGCCCTGAGGACTCTCACGGTGTCAAGATTAAAGTGGTGTTGGAAAAGCACAGCAGGTCAGGCAGCATCCGAGGAGCAGGAAAATAGACCTTTCGAGCAGGAGCCCTTCGTCAGGAATGAGGCTGGGAGCCTTGGGGATGAAGAGATAAATGGAAGAGAGGTGGGTAGCTGAGAGTGCAATCGATAGATGGAGGTGAGGATAAAGGTGATAGGTCAGAGAGAAGGGTGGAGCAGGTAGGTGGCAAGGAAGATTGACAGGTGGGACAGATCATGGGGACAGTGCTGACTGGAAGGTTGGAACTGGGGTAAAGTTTGGGTAGGGGAAATAGAAACCAGTTCCACCAGAGAACACACCAGATGGCCTCCTTCTTTAAAGACCGTAATGTCCCCTCCCACGTGGTTGAAAATGCCCTCCAATACATCCCAGCCAGGTCCTGCACCTCTGCCCTCAACATTAGACATCCATGTCTGATGAAGGAAATCTCATGAATCTGAGAGATTATCTGACGAAGTTCAACTGGATGCAGATATTTGAAGATAAAATAATGACAAACTAGTGGGAGGATTTCAAAAGTGAGATTCTAGATGAAACAGTGTAAACATGACCCAACAACAGAAATCATTCTGCTTCCAGATCTAGTGCCCCATAGGTGTCCCCAAGCAGACAAGGTGACAGGAAACAGTAAAAGATACTGATCCTGACAAAACAATTCAAAAACTATGAGAAGCTTAGCTGAGAATCTAAATGGGTGAACTGAAAACTAAAAGAAACACTTGGAAAGGCCAAGGAAGGACAGGGCAATGTTAGTGGGTAAGACCAAAAAGAAAAAGTGGTTTATTATGAAATGAAGAACAAAAGGATAACTGTGAAAATTATAGGGCTGTCAAGTGCAAGATGATTAATGTTGCCACTGCACATTCACACACTAATGCACACACACAAATGATAATCCAATGCATCGCTTAGTATTTTATTACTTTAATCACAGTGAATCATGTTACTATGTTTGTGATTTATTCCATGTTAATGGATATAAACCTGATGTGGGAAAGATTTGTCTGAGGCATCATCTCAGGAATTGGTTTTGAAGTAGAAATGTTTCCCTGACCAAGGAACTGCATCAAAGATAGTCAAGACATAAACACTGTATTGGAGAACGGTGTCCCATTGTTACAATGACTATGAAATAACGGCATTTGGAAATAAAACCCCAGATAGCCGCACATATTTCTTCAACCGTAATCTTGATGAGAGGAGCAGAGAGATGACATCTGGGGATGGGCTTGAAACAGGACAGTGATGTCATTGAAACTAATTAAATGAGCCAATACCAGGACATCCCGAGCATGACAGTTACAGTAGGAGAAAGGGGAATGAAGAAATAACTTGGAATTTGACTTGCTGCCTGAAGCTGGGTAAACCACAACTGCTGGAGAAATTCAGCAGGTCTGGCAACACCTATGGAGAGAAAATAGTTAACATTTCAAATCAGTGACCCTTCATCAGAAGTTGTAAGATTGGGTGCTCCAAAATTGAGCTCAAATCAACTGTTCATAGGAAGGGGAGGCAACAAAGGAGTGGGACTGGCTATTTTGATTAGGGAAACATCACGGCAATACTGAGAGAGGATGTTCCTGATGGATCGTCCAGTGAAGCTATCTGAGTTGTGAAAAAAGGGTGTTATTACTTTGATGGGATTTTATTATAGATTCCCAATTAGTCAGTGGGATATTGAGGAGCAAATATGTAGGGAAGTCACAGATATTTGTAAGAATAATAAGGGGATTTTAACTTTCCAAACACAGATTGGTAATGGCTGGGAGGAATTTCTTAAGTGTATTCAATAAATCTTTTTCAATCAATATGGAGATGGCCCTCTGAGAGAAGGGGCAAAACCCAATCTTCTCTTGGGAAATAAGGCAAGGCAAGTCACTGAGGTATTAGTGGGGAAACACTTACCACAATTCTATCAGTTTTAAAATAGCTATGGAAAAGTATAGGCCTGATTCAAAGGTTAAAGATTTTCGAGCTGACAGTGGGATTAATTCAATCTCTGGATATTACAGCATGTTTGTTTGCCAGCCTTTGATATTGTACATAGGAGTGAGATCACTCAGCACTCAGATCTGTTATTCTTTGTATGTCTGATGGATTAGGACCATATATTTCATGATTATCTCCATATTTTTGTTTGTAACTATATCTTTAATATTGTAATGTATAAATAGTTTTCTATGTGGTATATCAATTATAAATAATCTGAACTCTATGGGAATATCTGTTTTAATTAAATAACTTGTGTGCCTTCTGAACATGGAGTAAACTTACATGATGTAAACAGCAAATACTCAGAGGATCAAACAGCATCTGTGGAGAGAGAAACACAATGAATGAGTGATGACCCTGCTGTGTCTCTCTATCTCTGTCAGTGATAATGTGAGTGTGTGTGAGAGGGAACTACCTGCATTGTTACTTGTGTCTCAGCTGGAAGGTGGGAAGAAGAGCAGTAGGGAAAGGCTGTGATGGGCTGGAGGGCAGGAGAGGCTGAACTGACAGAGTAACAATATTGACCAAAATGGTGCAAGGAACGGGGTGGAGGGTGCAGTGGGAAAAGAGAAGAAACAGAAGATGGGGATGTAAATTACAGGATCCTTACCAACTGTCATCTGAAAGGAATCGAAACAAAAGAAAACTGACAGCGATAACAAAGGGAAATACTCTGTCATGTCCCCTTCACTGTTTACAGGATGCATGATGACTGTCAGATTCTGAATCAATTCTTTCTGTTTCTCATTGTTAACTCAAATATGCCCATTTACTCTCAGTTTTCAGGAAATTGACCTGGAGACAAGTGACCAATTCATTGGTTTTACAGAAATTCTGTTCCAACCCAGTTTCAGTGGGAGGACACAGGCAAATGTCCTCAGGCTGTTGGTGCAATGGGCCCGTCTTCTCAGGGCACTGTCACATCCCAAGAATTCTGTACTAACCAAAAACCCACTCTGTCTGTCACTGATGAGCAATCTTTGTTGACATGACAAAGAAAATTTACAGCCCAGGAACAGGCCCGTCAGCCCTCCAAACCTGATCCGATCCAAATCAACTGTCTAGACCTGTCGCCCAATACATAAGTATCCCTCTGCTCCCCACCTACTCATGTATCTGTTCAGATACATCTCAAATTAATCTGCTGTATCTGCCTCTACTACCTCTGCTGGGAAGCCATTCCAGGCACCTACCACCCTCTGTGTAAAGTACTTGCCGTGTGTATCCCCCTTAAATTTTTCACCTCTCACCTTGAAAGTATGACCTCTCATTATTGAATCCTTCACCCTGGGAAAAAGCTCATCTCTACCTAGGAGAAAGTGAGGACTGCAGATGCTGGAGATCAGAGCTGAAAATGTGTCGCTGGAAAAGCGCAGCAGGTCAGGCAGCATCCAGGGAACAGGGGAATCGATGTTTCTGGCATAAGCTTTTCTTCAGGAATGAGGAATCCTCATTCCTGAAGAAAAGCTTATGCTCGAAACGTCGATTCTCCTGTTCCCTGGATGCTGCCTGACCTGCTGCGCTTTTCCAGTGACACATTTTCAGCTCATCTCTATCTACCCTGTCTATACGCTTCATGATTTTGTAAACCTCAATCAGGTCCCCCCTCAATCTCCTTTTTTCTAATGAAAATAAACCTAACCTACTCAACCTCTCTTCATAGCTAGCACCTTCTATACCAGACAACATCCTCGTAAACCTTCTCTGCACCCTCTCCAAAGTGTCCACATTGTTTTGGTAATGTGGTGACCAGAACTATATGCAGTATTCCAAATGTGACCAAACCAAAGTCCTATACGACTGTAACATGATCTGCCAGCTCTTATAGTCAATACCCCGTCCGATGAAGGCCTTCTTGACCACTCTATCCACCTGTGCAGCAACCTTCAGGGTACAATGGACCTGCACTCACAGATCTCTCTGCTCATCAACTTTCCCTGAGGCTCTTCCGTTTACAGTACAATTCGCTCTAGAAATAGACTTCCCAAAATGCATCACCTCACGTTTACCTGGATTGAACTCCACCTGCCACTTCTCTGCCCAACTCTCCAGTCTATCTATATTCTCCTGTATTCTTTGACAATCCCCTATGCTTTCTGATAGTCCATCAATCTTCGTGTCATCTGCAAACTTGCTGATCATACCAACAGTGCCTTCTTCCAGATCATTTATGTATATCACAAACAACAGAGGCCCCAGTACAAACAACAGTGTCCCTGTGGAACCTTTCTCCATTTCGAGAAACTCCCTTCAACTACTACTCTCTGTCTCCTGTTGCTCAACCAGTTCTTTATCCACCTAGCTAGGACACTCCACACACCATGTGGCTTCACCTTCTCTATTGGTTTACCATGGGGAACCTAATCAAATGCCTTACTAAAGTTCATGTGTTTGACATCTACAGCCCTTCCTTCATCTATCAACTTGGTCACTTCCTCAAAGAACTCTATTAAGTTGGCAAAGCACAATCTCCCCCGCACAAAACCATGCTGCCAATCATTGATAAGCCCATTCTGTTCTAAGTATATATAGATCCTTTCCCTCAGTACCTTCTCCTACATATTTCCCACCATTGACATCAGGCTCACTGGTCAGTAGTTACCTGGAATATTCCCTCTACCTTTATTGTACAGGGGCACAACATGAGCAACCCTCCAGTCCTTCTGCACCTCACCTGTTTTTAGGGATGCTACAAAGATATCTGTCAGGGCCCCAGCTATTTCCATTCTCGCTTCCCTCAGCAATTTGGGATAGATCCCATCCGGTCCTGGGGATTTGTCCACCTTAATAACCTCTCGCCTACCCAAAACAACTTCCTGATTGATGTTAACGTGATCCACACTAATCAAATATCTATCTCTAATCTCAACATTCATCATGTCCCTCTCTTCTGTGAATATTGATGCAAAGTAATCATTCAGAATCTAACCCATTCTCTCAGGTTCGACACACTGCCTTCCTTCATTATCTTTTAGTTACCCGCTTGCTTCTTATATAAGAATAAAAGGCTTTGGGATTGTCCTTAATTCTGCTTGCTAAAGTTATTTCATGACTCTTTTTAGCCCGCTTGATTCATCATTTAAAACTGATCCTACTCTTCCAATATTCCTCCAGGGCCCGTTCTGTTCTTAGCTGCCTTGACCTTATGTACGCTTCCCTTTTCCTCTTGGTTAGTTGTATCATTTCTCCTGTCATCCACAGTTCACGAATTTTGCCTTTCCTATCCTTTGCTTTCAATGGGACATGCCTACCTACCCTGCACTAACTTTAAGCTATCTTTGAAAGCCTCCCAAATATCAAATGTGGACTTCCTTTCGAATAGCTGTGTCAAATCCACATTTCCCAGCTCCTGCCTAATTTTGATATAACTGGCCTTGACCCAGTTTAACACTCTTCCTTTAGGACCACTCTCATCTTTGTCTACAAGTATTCTAAAACTTACAGAATTGTGGTCACTGTTCCTAAAGAAATCCCCCTCCGCAACTTTTACCACCTGGCCTTGCTCTTTCTCCAACACCAAGTGCAATATGGCCCCTTTCCTCATCGGAATATTGAGGAGAAAGTGAGGTCTGCAGATGCTGGAGATCAAAGCTGAAACTTTATTGCTAGAACAGCACAGCAGGTCAGGCAGCATCCAGGGAACAGGAGATTCGACGTTTCGGGCACAGGCCCTTCTTCAGGAATATTGACATACTGCTCTAAAAAAATTCTCCTGGAAGCTTCTTATAAGTTATGCCCCATCCAGACCTCTGACACTACGTGTATCCCAGTCAATGTTCGGAAAATTAAAATCTCCCATCACTACTACCCTGCTGCCTCTACATCTTTCCAAAAAGAATGTTTACCTATTCATTCTTCTACTCACGCTCACTGTTAGGAGGCCTGTAATACAGCCCTAACAATGTAACTGCACCCTTATTTCTCAGCTCCACCCATAATGCCTCGCTACTCAAGCCCTCCATAGTGTCCTTTCGCACAGCCGTGCTATCATCCCTGACCAGCAATGAAACTCCTCTCCCACTTTTGATTCCCTGACTGTCCTATCTGAAGCGTCTATATCCTGGAGAGATAGTGAAGGGGCTGGAACGGGATAAGGAGGGTGTAGGTGCTGGAAGGAAATTATAGAGATAACGAGGGGTGTTGGAGCTGGAGGAATTTACAGAGGTATGGGTTGGAGGCTGTTGGAGAGATATGGAATAATGTTGATGGTCAAGATGGCTTCTCACACAGGAAGGGATGTAACTGCTGGATGGTGACAGAAAGAGGAAGGGATGTCGGGGAAAGGGACAGATGCAGTGTCTGGGGAATGTTACAAAGGTAGAGATGAGTTCTGTTGGATGGTGGAATTGAAAGAGATAGTGAGGTTTGTAGTTTCTCAAGGACATTAGAGAGATGAGGGGTGTACAGATAGAGCAGGTTTCCAGATATAGGGAGGCTTGTTGTGGCTAAAGGAGGTAACAGAGATGGGAGGGTTGTAGGTGCTCTGGGAGGTGGCAGAACTGGGGAGGTGTGCAAGGGCTGGAGCATGTTACAAAGTAGGGAAGAGTTTAGGGGCTGGCAGAATTTACAGAGATAGGGAGGTTTATAGAGATTAATGGAAGTGACAGAGTTGGAAGGATTCTAGGAGGTTACAGAGATAGGGAGGGGTGCTGGGGCTGAGGGACGTTATAGTGAGGGTTTCAGTAACTCCCTGTTTGATCGTAGTGAGGTCAAAGTGTGACCTCACCGTGTACATCACAGACAGAGCTCAGACATCACAAGTGGTTTATAAACTGGCTTCATCGGAGACACGAGGCTGCTCCAGGAAACACAGGGAAGGAAACACTGACCGTGCCTCTGTCTGATCTGTCTGAGAGTGAATGTGATCAGCAAGAAGATCAAAACAGTTTCATTTCACAGACACCACATTATATTGTGTAAATCCCATTAGCAAGGTGATCAGACAGAAGGTGTTGAGGTTTGAAAGGTCCCTGAAAAAAATCTTTGTCTTGAGGTTTTGGTGGAGACAGGGGAAGACAGGACAAGCTGTTTGATCGATGGGAGGAATGAATCCAGTTCATGGCTGGAAGGAGAGGTGAGGGGCTGGGAAGGGAGTCGGGAATAGGAAAGGGGGTTACTTGAAATTGGAAAACTCAGTGTTGAGTACTCCATGTTGCAGGCGGGCCAGACGGAAGATGAGGTGTTTTTCCTCCAATTTGTAGTTTAATTTGTTGTGGCAGTAGAGGAAGCCAAGGATGGTCATGTCAGAAAGGAAGTAGGAAGTGGAATTAAAATGGCCTGTGACTGGGAGGTCTCGTCGGCCTCTGTGGGCCTGGCTGAGACGCTTGGAAAACCATTCACTAAGTTTACATTTGGTCTCCCGGATGTAGAGAAATCCACACCAGAAGCAATGGATACAGTAAACTAGGTTAGAGAAAAGGCAGGTGAACCTCTGTCTCACCAGTGATGCAAAACCTACCAGCACACCACCCCCTTCACCTCCATCCAGTGCCCCAAACAGTCCTTACAGGTGAGACAATTTCAAATAACCCCCTTTCCCATCCCCTGATTCCCTTCCTATCCCCTCCCTCTCCCTTCCATTCCTCTCATCGACCCTTCCTCCAAGCCACCAACCGGATTCACTCCTCCCATTGACCAACCAGGTCATCCCCTCTACCTGTCTTCACCGATCCCCATCACCTTGCCCCTGCCAACCCCTTTATCTGCAGCTCCCCACAAACCCACCCCCAGTCCTGAAGAAGAGTTACCCCCAAAATATTGCCTTCTCCACCTCCTGATGCTGCCTGGCTTGCTGTGTTCTTCCAACCTCCTGCTTGTCTCCCTTGGAATTCAACATCTGCAGTTTTTTTTTGTCTCTGAGCAAGGAAATGGTCAGCCTGTGGAATGTGGGATTCTGGGAGGTTTGAAGTGTCAGAGACAAACATATCTCCTGGAAATGTGACAGTGTGCATAAACTGGAGTTCTGTTTTCAAGAATGGGAGTAACTGTAGGCCATCCACGATACTGAGGATGAGGGGAATAACATATTTATGGAGGTGGCTACATCACAGTTAGTGTGTATGGGCAAATAAGGAATACGTGACAGCCAGGTATCTCAGCAGTCCCCTGAGATGATCGAGATCTGACATCAGTTTCCTGCTTTGGAAGCTTGTGATGGAAAGAATTCATCAGAAGAACGCAGACAGAGTCACGTCAGCTGGACAGGGTGGTAGGAAGCGTGGGTACATTGTACTGATAATGGGTTTGTTAGTTAGGGGAACAGAGTGGAGTTTCTACAGTTATAAACATACCTGCAGCATGCGATGATAACCTCCCTGCTACCAGGGTCAAGGAAATCACAGAACAGCTGCAGGAAATTCTGCTGCAGGAAGATCAAACGACAGAGGTATTGCTCCATGTTGGTGACAAAGACCTCGGTGTGAATGCAGAGATGTGGTCCATGAAACAGATTTGAGGCAGCAAGGAATGAGATTGAAAAGCAGGATGTGGAACACAGTATTCTCAGAATCACTGCCAGTCCCATGTGTTGATCAGAATCTGAGCAGAATAATTGGATGGTTGAACATGTGTCTGGAAAACGGGTTCAGAAGGTCAGGCAGCATGTTTCAAGGCATTAGGACCAGCTCTGGAGCAGGCTAGAACTCAACAAGTTGGACAGTTTACATCTTGGTAGGACTGGAATGGACATCCATACAATCCCCCCAAATAGGTTTGTGAGTGCTGTTGGGGAGGTGATAGTCGAGATGAGAAATGGCTTGGGAATGCAAGTGGCATCTTGGCTTCAAGGGAAGGCTGCATTCATATTCTGTCCCTCCCTAACCAGTTTCTTGGTCATGTGCTGCTGGATCCTAAATTGATCCCAATCTTCAGACTTACTATTGTTTCTGGGATTATTATCAGCCATTTCATTTCACTTTCTGCAACAAAACCTGTAATTTTTTTTCAAACCATCACACCAGCTGGTAACATTTGCAGCATAGCAGAACATCAAACACTTTCATATTGAGTTTATGCAACAAGACTCTCACAATCCGAAAAAAAAATGAAATCAGTGGAAGAACATGGAACATTTTGAATACACGAGTGAGAATTAAAATCGAGAATTTGGAGGACAATATGCCTGTGTTGGTTCTTGCAATCACAGGGTGATCAGGGAATATTGGGATTTGCTGGGATACGCAAAGCAGGAGGGAGGAAGACATTTGGACAAAGTAAAGGTATGGAGTTTATAATCTGGTCTCCAGCCAATATGGTGCGTGTTACATAGGTCCCAGATATAACAATGGAATGCATTACGGGTTTCACCAAATATAAACTGAGGCAGGGATATAGGAGCTGTTTTGCAGATGGAAACAATTCTTCATGATGATGTAAATATCATTTTGAATTTATCACACCCTTCAATATGAAGCCACAAGCAAACAGGTTTCATCCAGAGTCAGTTCACAGTGAGCTCCATGGAGACAGTGAGAGCCACAAAATGTTTTCATGATGAGATGTCGCCTCATTTTCCATATCCGACCCCATTCCCAAGTTTCGGATCACATCTGCCACCAAGCCCTCTAATTGGGCCTTGGAGTTTCCCAACGACTTTCCCAAAGACTGTGTAAAGAAAAGCATAATGAAATGGAGTGATATCAGTCTCAGAGCAGGGCAGACAATGTGGAAATGGGCAAAGTAAATTATTGCTAAAAATATATTTGCAATAAAAAGACAGACTTTTTTTCTGTTTATACATCTCATTGTTTAGTCTTTATAACAGGAACTTTTCTTTCATTTTTTCCAGATGTATATATCAGCGACTTCAGTGCGGAAGAATATTTAATTCCTTTTTTGGTTCGGCTTTTGTTGTCCCACTTCCTACTAACTGTTGCTCATTGCTAACAGCACTTTACACTGGCTTTACCCCTCCAGTCTCTGTCACTTTGCTCCTCAGATGGAGTCATTCCTTGCCCATGAGGAAAGGAGTGTTATCATGTTGCTGCTCCTCCTTCTCCTTCCGGTCCATTCCTCACTTGGACTCCTCGTTCCATTATCTGCCCCATCCAATGTTGGCTCTCAGCTACGTGGATTTATTCATCAATTGAATTATTTTTGTAAGGGGATATTTCAATGCATACTTTAACTGGTCTCTGAGACTATTCTGCATCACCACATAAATAATTACATTTGTGCAGCAACTTCAGTCCCGCAGTATAAATGTGATTAGTTCGAAGAGGTAAAAATCATCCAAATAATAATTCTTCAATCCAAACATTGAAGAAATATAAAATATACCCCAACCAGAGAAGTATGAAGCTGGCAGATACAGCAAAGAGTAAAGTCAAAGATTTCTTTCTGCTCTCTATCTCGGGGTCATTCTCTGTTTTCCTTTGAACCCTCAGTCCCTTACGTGTCTTAACTGCTTCGAAAATGTGTCTGACAGTCAGGATGTTCAGAAAGAGAATAAAAGTGAATGGGAGAAGTGGTGTTAAGAATGTTTCAATATATCTATAACTCAGCCAATGAGCATCATTATAATATCTGTAGGTGGTGTAACAGTACCATGGAACATTGTTAATGACCCTTCCGACTTCAAATTGAAAATAGTTGGGAATATTCTTTAAAGAAAGGAAAATACAGATTATTGCTAGAACCCTCATTGCAGTTTTCTCTGTGCAATACTGAGATGTCATCTGATGAATACAAATGGCAACAAATCAATCAAAAGAAAAAGCAACAGTGAACCAGACAGAACAATCAACGGTCAAGCGGCTCAGGGCATAGATGGCTCTATAAACAGGAGTGATGTCCAGAAGGCACCATGTATAATAATAATAAGTAAACTTAGAAAGCATGATATCAAAAGTAACGTACAGTAGATCAGACACTGCCATGGTTACCAGATAACGAATGGTGCATGTCGAAAGAACACACGTGCCCCCAGACAAGAATAGAATTGCTGTTAGACTAACTGTAAGAGAGAGAGAGAGAGAAAAAGACAAAGTTACTGATCAAATATTCTCTATGCATGATGGATTTTAGCACAAATGTATTTGTTGTTCTGTGTCTTATCATCAGAACCACTATAGTAACACCTCTCAAATGAATCAATTGCACTTTTAGAGACACAAATGGAATCACATGATTAGCAAATTACTCCCAGAAAGACATTAGTGTACTCAATATTTTTTGGGGAAGGCAGAAGTTGTTTCTTCTCCTTTATAGGTTACTGTGACTGGCAGGAGTTTCCCATAAGACCACAACATCCCCAAGAAGACACCTGGGATCAAGAAAATAAAGAATAGGAGACACCTGACATGGACATTGACTGCAAAGTGTTTGCATTCAGCTTTGGAGTTCAGGAGCTCAGATTGCCTCCAGAATTGTATGTCCACACTATATGACAGATAGTGCAGGATATTGAATCACTCCACAGTATCCAGGAATGGATGCCCTCCACAATATGGACAAATGAAAGATTGGACATTGAGTCACTCCCTCATGCACAGGACTGAACATACTGACAATCTGAATTATGAAGGTATTCAGCAGTGAATCCAACCATCGTGTCCCAGGTTAGATAGCATCATATACAAGAGTTTTTTTAAAATCTGTACAGTGTGGGTACAAGTCCTTCATCCCAACAAGTCTGCACCAATTCTCTGAAGAGCATCCCACTCAAACAGCTGCCTACCCAATCCCAGTAACCGTGTGTTTCCCATGGCCAATCCACCGACCCTGCACATTTTTGGACTGTGTGAGGAGACCAGAGCACTCAGAACAGACTGAGAGAAAATATATAAATGGCACATAGTCACCAGAGGCTGGGATTGAACCTGGCTTCCTGGTGCTGCAAGACAGCAGAGCTAACCACCGAGCAACCATGCCATCCAGCTTCCAATATTTGTGATGCAATTCCCCCACACGTTCAAGCCTGTAAACCATAGTCTTCACATAAATAAAATCTGAATCCATGCAGCATCATTCATTGCATGTTTAGAAATCAGACACTTTATGTGGAATTAAGCAAAGCTCTCCTAGGCTCTCTCCTTGTGAATGGAGATCCCCCTCCCAGATTTGGAGCACACACTAGGGCTAGGAATCTTCACGGTTTAACCAGCACTCTCTGTGGAGATCACCAGAATTGCATCACAACTTGTTCAAGGAGACCAAACACAGAATAGCCTTTATTGTCACATATACTCAATGAGTACAGTGAGGAGTTTATACCTCACCAATTACAGTACCGACTGAGATACAAAAGTAAAAGTTCAGGACAGCAGACCACGCTGGCAGCTAGTTTTCAGTCCGCGCCAATAACACACCATGCCAAGAAGCTGCTTTGCAAGGAAGCTGCTACACCAGACTAGGACATTGCCATATCACCCCGGGAGGCTGCTGCACCAGGTGGGGAGGTCACTGTGCTGTAAGGTCACTGTACCAGGTCAGGAGGTTGCCACACTGGGAGGTCACTGCGCCAAGAATAGAGGATGGCACACCACACCGGAAGGCTGCTGTGCTAGACTGGGAGACCCCTACAACAGGCCAAGAGGATACCGTGCCTCACCGGAATGCTGTTATGGGAAGCTAGAAGGCTGCCACAAAATGCCAGGAATCTGTTGTGCCAGGCCAGGAGACCGTGAGGGGAGGCTGCTGTGCTAGGCCAGGAGTCATCACCAAAGACCAGGAATCATCTCTGCAGGCAAAGAATCGTCGCTTCCCAGAGGCCAGGAGTCATCACCAAAGGCTGGGAATCATCTCTACAGGCAAGGAATCATTGCTCACCAGCGGCCAGGAAGAAAAGGAGCAGGAAAAGAGAAAGAAGAACACGTGGCGCGGATGAGTTCTGGCTGGAACATCCTACTCTGCTGCCTTTCTGGAGCTTGGTATCAGGGACTGCTGCTGTGGATCCAGTCCAATGTCAAAGATTAGGGGAGATGATGGTGTTTTGGTCTTGTGAGACAATGATTTCAGAGATCAAGGGGAGCTGGGTTCGATATCCACAACGGCAGACGGTGAATTCAGTACAAATCTAGACTTAACAGGTGACCACCAAACTGTTATCAGTTGTCAGGAAAAAGAAGCCCATCTCCTTCACAAATGTCTTTCAGAGAAGGAAAGCTTTCATTCTAACATGGTCTGGGCTACATGGGACTTCAGTGTGACGGAAATATGCCTTCTAAGAGGGATTTATTTTGTCCTGTTCTCTTGAAGAGAGCTATTGTCAACTAATGGTGAGGAGTCTGCTCCATGGAAAGCAGATTAAATAGTTTTGTTCTTTTTTAATTTTACATGAAAAACGCCTGAGTGGATGGAGTTAGGCTCACAAGCTCCCAGGGTTTTAGTTTCTGCTTTCTGTTGTTGAACTTCGTGTTTTGGAGTTGAAACTGGTCAATACAGCTCTCTCTCTCTGCTGCTACAGAAAATCTTGAGGGCTCTCTCAGTTGTTGAAAGGGTTCTTTCAGTATTTTATTCTGCTGCGTTAGAATGAGAAGAATGGAATGAGAATCAGACTATTTTGTTGAAGTTGCTTTCGCCAAGGGTGTGTTTATGGATGAGGTTAAAATACAAATTACTTTGTCTCTGGTCAATAATATAGAATAGAATGTATCTGCAAATACAATTCTGCAAATGCAAATTCACCTCATTGACATATGTGTGTGTGTGCATGCATGTGAGAAGGAGAGAAAGAAAGAGTGCGTGTGTTGGGGCGGTGGGGGAGAGGGACAGAGTGTGAGTGTGTGCATGCTTAGTGGAGTGCGTATAGGTGGAGTGGTCAATAGCCACATTTGATACCAAGAGGATGGCCTCAACTGGGATCTGGGGTTTATGTCACACTATAGTTGACTCCACTACACTATACATACTCGCACACACATATATGCTCATACACTCACACTGACTCTTTCACATACATATTCTCTCAGCCACACACACACACACACACGCAACCCTCACAAGCACACCCTCTCACAGGCTTATACTCCATTACACTCACACTCTACCAAGCACACGGTCTCGCTCACACGCACACTCCTCTCCCTCACATGCACACACACAAACATTTCAGTCAATGGGCTGAATTTGCATTGGCAGAATTGTATTTGTAGATACAATCTATTTTGCTCAAGAAGCACACAATCTGTGGGCAGTGAACGCAGGCAGTCAATCCATGTAACATTTTATAAATTCCTACGTTGGAACTAGAACCAGTCTGACTCAAGGATGGAATAGATACAGTCTCTCACCTCACACATTTAATGCATTGTCTGAGCAGGAATGTCACTTGTTTTTATAAAACCTGAGGTTATCTCGGGAATATAACTTGAAAGAAATTCTGGGATTTACATATTAGTGAATCCAAACCCGCAACCCATTCTAAAAGAAAGACTTATCAACAATCTAGATTTCTTCAATATATTGTATCAGTTGCATGACACTATGATCTTGTGCTCTCAATTCTGTGTCTTATGAACCTGCTCCACGAGCTACCTAACGAAGGAGAGGTGTTCCGAAAGCTACTACAGGTACACAATCCTTTATCTGAACCCTCGGGACCAGTTGGTTTTCGGAATTCAGAAGTTTTCGCATTTCAGAATAAGTGACAGTTTAATGGTGATTTTTTAAAAAATTGTACCAAACAGCAGACTCATTGGTGAGTACTACAGGCCCTGAGACAGAATTGCTGGGTGCTGGCTCATGTCCCCCTCGTCACATCTGATGTGGGTCGAGTGGGTGTGGAGTTGGGTTAACTGTTTCCATGCCAAACAACTTTGTGAATGAGAAAAAACTTCACAAAAGGAACTTCAGATTTGGGAGCTTTTCAGATTTCAGGATTTTGAATAAAGGATTGACTGCCTGTACTTCTAAATAAACCTGTTGAACTATAACTATAACTTGGTGTTCTATGATGTGATTAAGGTCTGATTAAGGAACAGATATTCTGTAAATTCAAGTCAAACAGTCCTGAGTTTGTCACACTTTCGAGTTAACACTTGCTTCTTTGGAAGATCAGCGGCTGGGAATAAAAAATGGGCAATGTGTGACCGTCTGAACACCCGGCAGAGTCAGAATGTTTGTCATTATCAGAGGAAAAGAAGAGAAATGCCCACAACTTGAGAAATTGGATTTGTGAGCTCTGTTAGTGACATTAAATGTGGTGGGCAGATTGAGGTGTAAAGTCTTAAATCAAATGTCTCATTCATGATTTTCGCTACTTAATGGCCTACATTCTGCATTCTGTACTGTTAACTCTCTGTAATGCTCTCAAACTCAATTATTAATCAGAGTCACAATATTGCAGATACTAAAGTCAGTTATTTGTTGAAACAGACACTTCTATTCCAAATAATTTTTTTATTCCTGTATGTCCATCCTCCTATTCACCTGTCCACTCCACCCCTCCCCATGAACCAATCACGATTACCTTCTACCTGCATCCACCTATCATCATCCTACCTGCCCTTCCCCCAGCCCTATCCCCTTCCCTCTATTTATTTCTTTGCTCCCCTCCCATCCCCTGCCCTGATAAAGGATCCCAGCCCCAAACATCATCGACTTCCCTGCTCCTCCAATGCAGACTGACCTGCTGTGCTTCTCCAGCTCCACATCTGTTGACTTATATTTGTTTATCTCCAACGGATCATTTAACTTTGAAAACTTTGGACCAAACATCTTCACCCAACTGAGAAGATTTTCCCACATGCAATCCATCGTATTTCCAAACTACATTCACAGCTCCATTTGTGAACAGATCAGAAATGAGAAATATAATACAAATAAAGCATCACATGGTTTCAATCAAGTTATCATTCTATTTCCCACTGCGGTCAGATATTCCATTACATTCAATTCCTCACAAACAATGAAAGTTTGTAGTCTAGGTTACTCCTCCCTGCGCAAAACTACAGGGGTAAGTTGTTCCCCTCCAGTCAGTAACCCCTACTCAGTGTAATTTTACTCTGAGAGATTCTCCCAGTAACACTTGGACACTGGGGTTAGTTGTTCCCCTTTGGCTAGGAACCCACACTCGGTAAAATTCTAACTGAAAGATGCTGATTGAATCACATTGTCACTGGAACCTGGTGTTCCTATTAACCCACATGTAATACACTGAGCCACCGTGCCACCCCAGTGAATACTTAAGAGGAGTATACTTAAGAGGGAAATCAGGAGGGCTGAAAGGGGACATGAGGTAACACTGACAAATAAGATTAGGGAGGATCCAAAGGGATTTTATAAATACATTAAGGACAAAAGAGTAACAGGGGAGAGAATAGAGCCCCTCAAAGATCAGCAAGGCAGCCTATGTTTAAAACCACAGGAGACTGGGGAGATACTAAATGAATATTTCGCATCAATGTTTACTGTGGAGAAGGAGATAAAGATAATACAATGTGGGGAAAGAAATAGTGACATCTTAAAAATATTCATATTACGGAGGAGGAGGAGCTGGGCTTAAAATGTATAAAGGTGGATAAATGCCCAGGATGTGATCAAGTGTACCCTCAAACTCTGTGGGAAAGTCGGGAAGTGATTGCTGGGCTCCTTGCTGAGACATTTATGTCATTGATAGTCACAGATGAAGTGCTGGAAGACTGAGGGTTGGCTAATGTAATGGCACTATTTAGGAAAGATGGTAAGAAAAAGCCAGGAAACTATAGACCGGTGAGCCTGACATCGATGGCGGCAGGTTGTTGGAGGGAATATATTTGAAAAGACAAGGATTGTTTAGGGATAATCAGCATGACTTTGTGCTTATGAAGAAGATTGAAGAGGGCAGAGTAGTGGGTGTGATCTACATGAACTTCAGTAAGGCATTCAACAAGGTTCCTCATGGTTGGCTGGTTAGCAAGGTTAGATCTCATGGAATTCAGGGAAAACCAGCCACTTGGATACAGTATTGGCTCAAAAGGTAGAAGACAGAGGGTAGTGGTGGAGGGTGGATTTTCAGACTGGAGGCCTTTGTTCAGTGATGTGCCACATGAATTGGTGCTGGGCCCATTTCTTTATGTCATTTATACAAATGATTTAGATGTGAACATCGGAGGTATAGTTCGGAGGTTTTCAGATGACATCAAAATGGAGGTTACCTCAGAATACACAGGATCATGTTCAGATGGGCCAGTGGGCCAAGGAGTGGCAGATGGAGTTTAATTTAGATAAATATGAGGTGCTGCATTTTGGAAAGGCAAATCAGAGCAGGACTTATACACTAATGGCAAATCTTGGGGAGTGTTGCTGAACAAAGAGACCTTGGAGTGCAGGTCCATAGTTCCTTTATAGTGGAGTCGCAGGTCGATAGGATAGTGAAGAAGGCGTTTGGTATACTTTCCTTTATTTGTCAGTGAATTGAGTAAAGTAATTGGGAGGTCCTGTTACAGGACATTGTTTAGGGGCCACTTTTGGAATACCGTGTGCAAATCTGATCTCCCTCCAGATGCCATCCAGAAGGATGTTGTGAAACTTGAAAGTGTTCAGAAAAGATTTACAAGAATGTTGCCAGGGTTGGAGGATTTGAGTTGTAGAGAGAAAAGTCTGAGGTTGTTTTTCCTGGAGCTTTGGAGGCTGAGGGGTGACCTTATAGAGGTTTATATGGAGGGGCATGGATAGGATAAATAGACAAGGACTTTTCCCTGGGGTGGGGAAGAAATTTAAAAGGGACCTAAGGGGCAACTTTTCATGCAGAGGGTGGTGCGTGTGTGGAATAAACAGAGGAAGTGGTGGAGGCTGGTACAATTGCAACATTTAAAAGGCATCTGGATGGATATGTGAACAATGAGGGTTTAGCCAAGTGCTGGCAAATGGGACGAGATAAATTTAGGATATCTGGATGAAATTGATCAAATGGTCTATTCCTGTGTTGTACATCTCTATGATTCTATCTCTCTCTCTCTGTTTCTCTCTCTCTCTCTGTGTCTCTCTCTCTCTCTCTCACACACACTCACACACACATGATATACAGCACACACAATCACATAATACCTTCCTTTCCATGGAAAACCAACTCACCCTGCTCATCTATAGTGCATTTAAACTTTGTACTGAGTGAATTCATTAACCGATTTCAACTTTGGTCATCTCACAACTGTTCACATATGATTCAAGTTCATGTAGTTGACAGCCCTCACTCACTCTGTCTGTATTCCCATTTTCAAGGGACCAAATAGAGACAAAATAATATTACACTCAATGAGAAATAATAAAACTTGAACTTTTATTTTGTAATTGGGACAGAAATGTCAAGTTGGATTCTAAATCAGCCAGGAAGCCAGCCATCGAATTGACTCATATTCAGATACTTCCCAACTATTATCCTGAATCCGGGTCAAGTCCTGTCAACGACAGATGTCAGAACTTCAATTTAATAAACATGTGGAATTACGGCTCTAATGTTGACCACAAAACCCTTGTCAATTGTTGTTAAAACCCATCTGGTTCTCTAATGCCTGTAGGGATTAGGGCTGTCCTTGTCTTGTCTGGGCTACATGTGACTCCAGACCCACAGCAATTGGTGCGGTTGGTGGAGGTCAGCCATCTAAGCTCCAGGCCCTCACAGCAGGAGGTCCTCAAGATTGTGTCCTGGCCCTAACTATCTTTAGTGACTGTATCACTGACCTTCCTCAGGCAGAATGTCATGGGTCGGAGGGTTCGCTAATACTCACACAATGTTCAGCAGCATTCTTCCCTCCTCAGATACTGAAGCACTCCATGTGGCTCTGCAGCAAGATCCTGGCAACTTCAGCTCCTCAGAAACGGAGTTTGGGAACTGGAGTCAGAGGTGGATGAACTTCGGATCATTCGGGAGGCTGAGGGAGTAGTTGAGAGGAGTTACAGGGAGGTAGTCACATCTCAGGTGCAGGGGAAAGGCAGATGGATTACAGTCAGGAGACAGAAAGGGAACCGGCAGGCAGTGCAGGGACCCCCTGTAGCCGTTCCCCTCAGTTTTGGATACTATTGAGGAGGTTGACTTATCAGGGGTAAGCCATCGGGTACAGGTCTCAGGCACAGAGTATGTCCCTGGTGCTCAGAAGGGAAGGGGGAAGCAGAGCAGAACATTAGTCATTGGGGACTCCATAGTTAGGGGGACAGATAGAAGGTTCTGTGGGAACGAGAGAGACTCACGGTTGTTGTGTTGCCTCCCAGGTGCCAGGGTTCATGACGTTTCTGATTGTGTTTTGGGCATCCTTAAGGGGGAGGGGTGTAGCCCCAAGTCATGTTCCACATAGGCACCAACTACATAGGTAGGAAAAGGGCTGGGGATTTAAGGCAGAAATTTAGGGAGCTAGGGTGAAAACTTAGTGATAGAACAAACTGAGTTGTTATCTCTGGTTTGTTACTCATGTCACTTGCTAGCGAGGTGAGGAATAGGGAGAGAGAGCAGTTGAACATGTGGCTACAGGAATGATTTTGATACCTGGATAATTGGAGCTCATTCTAGGGTAGATTGGTCCACTACAAATAGGATGGTCGACACTGAACCAGAAGGGTATCAATATCCTTGGGGGGCAATTTGTTTATGTTCTTCAGGAATGTTGAAGTTAATTCAACAAAAGATGGGAACCTGAATTGTAGCTCCAGTGTACAGAAGGTTGAGAGTAGCGAGGTCATAAATAAGGTTTCAAGGTTACAGGAATGCAGTGGCAGGCAAGAAGGTGGTTTGAAGTGTGTCTACTTCAATGCCAGGAGATTCCAGAATAAGGTGAGCGAACTTGCAGCATGGGTTGGTACCTAAGACTTCAATGTTCTGGCCATTTAAGAGACATGCAGAGAGCAGGGACAGGAATGATTGTTGCAGGTTCCGGAGTTTAGATGTTTCGGAATGAACACAGAAGGGAGTAAAAGAGGGGGAGGTGTCGCATTGTTAGTCAAGGAGTAGGTGAGGACTGCAGATGCTGGAGATCAGAGCTGAAACTGTGTTACTGGAAAAGCATAGCAGGCCAGGCAGCATCCAAGGAACTGGAGAATCGACGTTTCGGACATGAGCCCTTCTTCAGGAGAAGGGCTTATGCCCGAAACGTCGATTCGGCAAGAGTTAAGATGCATAGGATGGGAAGGAAACTGCAGGGAATGGGCACAATTGAAATGTGGAGCTTGTTCAAGGAACAGCTACTGTATGTCCTTGATAAGTATGTATCTGTCAGGCAGGGAGGGAAGGGAACTGTAGTTTACTAAAGAAGTTGTGTCTCTTGTCCAGAACAAGAAGAATGCTTAAGATGAGATGTGAAGGCTTAGTTGGAGTGCTTGAGATTTAAAAATTAGCCAGGAAAGATCGAAAGAGAAAGCTAATAAGAGCCAGGAGAGGTCATGAGAAGGCTTTGGCAGGTGGGAACAAGGCAACCCGAAAGCTTTTGGAGGGATGTCAGGAACAAAAAAAACTGGAATAAGATTAGGACCAGTCAAGGACAGTAACGGGAAGTGGGAAAAGTACAAAATGAATATTTTTCATCAGTATTCACACAGGAAAAAGACAATGCTGTTAGGGAGAATATTGAGGTACAAACTATTAGACTCTTTGGAATTGAGGTTCATAAGGAGAAACTGTTAGCAATTCTGGAAAGTGTGAAAATAGATATGTCCCCTGGGCCAGATGGGATTTATCCTAGGACTCCCTGAAAAGTTAGGGAGGAGATTGCAGCGCCTTTGGCTTTGATATTTATTTTGTCATTTTCTACAGGAATAGTGCTAGAAGACTGGAGGATAGTAAATGTTGTTCCCTTGTTCAAGAAAGGGAGTAGAGACAACTCTGTAATTATAGACCAGTGAGCCTTACTTCGATTGTGTGTAAAGTGTCGGCAAAGGCTAGAAGAGTTAGAATTTATAATAATCTGGAAAGGACCAAGTTGATTAGGGATAGTCAACATGGTTTTGTGAAGGGTAGGTCGTGCCTGACTAACCTAATTGAGAAGGTGACCAGGCAGGTGAATGAGGGTAAAGCTGTTGATGTGGCGTATATGAATTTCAGTCAAATATTTGATAAGGGTCTCCACGATAGGCCATTGTACAAAATAAGGAGGCATGGATTTGAGGGTGCTTTTGTGGTTTGGATCAGAAATTTGCTAGGTCTAAGAAGACAGAGGGTGGTGGTTGATGGGAAATGTTTATCCTGGAGTTCAGTTACTAGTGGTGTCCAGCAAGGATCTGTTTTGGGTCCACTGCTGTTTGTCATTTTTATAAATGACTTGGATGAGTGTGTAGAACGATAGAGTAATTAAATTTGCGGATAATACTAAGATTGGTGGAGTTTTGGACAGTGTGGAAAGATGCTGCAGGTTACAGAGGGACATAGGTAAGCTGCAGAACTGGGCTGAGAGGTGGCAAATGGAGTTTAACACAGAAAAGTGTGAGGTGATTCACTTTGAAAGGTGCAACAAGAACACAGAGTACTGGATTAATGGGAAGATTCTTGGTAGTGTGGATGAGCAGAGAGATATCTGTGTCTATGTGCATTGATCCCTGAAAGTTGTCACCTAGGCTAATAGGGTCGTTAAGAAGGCGTACAGTGCCTTAGCTTTTATTGGGAGAGGGACTGAGTTTCAGAGCCATGTGGCCATGTTGCAGCTGTACAAAACTCTAGTGAGGCCACAGTTGAAGTGTTGCGTACAGTTCTAGTCGCTGTATTATGGGAAGGACATGGAGGCTTTGGAAAGGATGCAGACGAGATTTCCCAGGATATTGCCTGGTATGGAGCTGGTCTTATGAGGAAAGGTTCAGGGACTTGAGGCTGTTTTGTTGGAAAAAAGGTAAAGAGGTGACTTAAAAGAGACATACAAGAGAAGATTAGATAGGGAGGACAGTGAGAGCCTTTTTCCCTGGATGGAGATGGCTAGCATGAGGGGACATAGTTTAAATTGAGGGGTGACAGATATAGGACAGATGTCAGAGGTAGTTTATTTTCTCAGAGATATTAGGGCCATGGAACACGTGAACTTTAAGGACATTTAAATGGTCATTGGATAAACACATGGATGACAATGGAATAGTGCAGGTTCAATGGGCTTCAGATTGGATTCACAGCTCAGCGCAATATCGAGGGCTGAAGGGCCTGTCATATTCTATGTTCCAGGCCTGGGCTGATAAATGGCAATTAACATGCGTGCCACACAAATGAGAAACAATTATCACCTCCAATAATCAATCACATAAATAACGCCTTTTGACATTCAATGGCTTTTCTGTTGCTGAATCCCCTACAATCAACAAGCTGGGAGTTCCCATTGAGCTGAAAATGAAATGGATTTACAATGTAAGTACTGTGGCTCCAAGAGCAGCTCAGGGGGCAGGAACACTGCAGTGAGGGATGTACCTCATGGCTCCAAAAGCCTCTCCACCATCTCCAAGGCACACGTCAGGAGTGTGATGGAATACTCCCCACTTGCCTGGATGGAAATATCTCCGACATCTCCCAAGAAATGGGATCCCAGCATGACCAAGCAGCCATATAAAAGCACAATGTTGCAGACACTCAAAATCCGAAATGAAATCAGAAAGTGCGAGAGAAATTCAGTAAATATGGCAGCACCTGTGAAGAGAAATATGAAGTTAATATTTTGGGTCCAATATAACTCTTCTTCAGAACAGTGCTGATGAAGAGTGATGTCGGACGAGAAATATTCATTCTCTTTCTCTTTTGACAGTTACACCAACCCTGCTGAGTTTCTCCAACATTTTCTCTTTTACGACAAAGTAACCAGTTTGTTTGGCACCACATCTACAAACATTCATTCCATCCACCACCAATGCTCCGTTGACAGCGTCTTCAACATCTATGACCACTCCCTTCCTAAAGAAACAGGTAATAGATACATGAGAACACCACAACCTGCATGTTCCCTTCAAGCCACTCACCATCCTGATTTTGATATATATTCCTTCAGTAAAGTCGCTATAGTCCCATTAGATCATAGGGCTGATCTCTCAGAGACATGACTGGTTGTGTGTTTAACCTTGAGTGTCACCATGCCTCAGGGGAGCGGGGGTTTGAGAAGGTAGGATTTTCATGGTGATCTCAACCAGCGTGATTTGGAGGAGCTGGTATTGGTCTGTGGTGGACAAGGTTAAAAATCACACAACAATAGGTTATAGTCCAACAGGTTTATTTGGAAGCACTAGATTTCGAAGCATAGATGAAGAAGCAGCACCTCAAAAGTTCGTGCTTCCAAATAAACCTGTTGGACTATAACCTGATGTTCTGTGATTTTTAACTTCAACCAGTGTGGGAATTGAACCTGTGCTGTTAACGTAAAACATTGAACAGGAAAGCACAGTACAGGCCCTTCAGCCCTCACAGTTCTGCTGACCTTTTATCCTCTTCCAAGATCAAAGGAATTTACATGCCCTTCATTGTTCCTCCTTCCATGTGTCTATCCAAGAGTCACTTTAATATCCCTCATGTATTTGATTCTACTCCCACTGCTGGCAGTGCCTTCCACACACCCACCACTGGCTGTGTAAAGAACCTACCTCTGACATCCCCTCAAATCTTCTTCCAATCACCTTAAAATGTGTGCCCTCTCGTGATAGCCACTTCCAGCCTTGGAAAAAAGTCTCCGGCTATACACACTCTCTGTACCTCATCATCATGGACACGTCTATCAAGTCACCTTGCATCTATCTTCGCTCAAATGAGAAAACCCTGAGTTTCCTCAACTTATCTTCATAAGACATGTGCTCCAGTCCAGGCAGCATCTGGGTAAACCTCCTCTGCCCCAGCTCTGAAGCTACCACATCCTTCCTATAATGAGGTGACCAGAACTGAACACAATATTTCAACTGTGGTCCCTCTGTTCCTCCATACTGCCAAGAATCTTGCCTTTAACCCTATATTCTGCATTTAAATTCAAGTATCCAAAATTAATCATTTCACACTTTTCCAGGTTGAACGACATCTGACACTTATTGGTCCAGTTCTGCATCCTGTTGCAACCCACAGCAGTCCTCCACACTATTCACCACTCCACCAACATTCATCCAATCGGCAAACTTACTTACCAACTCTTCCACTTCCTCATCATTTATTAAAAT
This sequence comes from Chiloscyllium plagiosum, assembly GCF_037043375.1. Lineage (NCBI taxonomy): Eukaryota > Metazoa > Chordata > Chondrichthyes > Orectolobiformes > Hemiscylliidae > Chiloscyllium > Chiloscyllium plagiosum. The sequence goes on along the minus strand of NW_028270195.1, from coordinate 139,968 downwards.
CACAAAGAGCAGAGGTCCCAGAACTGATCTCCAAGGAACACCACTGGTCACTGAGCTCCAGGCTGAATATTTTACATCTACTACCACCCTCTGTCTTCTATGGGTCAGTCAATTCTATATCTGGAAGCCAAGTTTCCCTGTATCCCATAACTGCTTACTTTCTGAATGAGCCTACCATGGGGTACCTTATCAAATGCCTTGCAAAAATTTAATTACGCCACATCCACTGCTTTTACTTCAGCAATGTGTTTTGTCACATCCTCAAAGAATGCAATAAAGTTTGTGAGGCATGACCTGCCCCTCACAAAGCCATGCTGACTATCTCTAATCAAGCTTCAGTTTTTCAAGTAATCAAAAATCCTGTCTCTCAGAATCCTCTCCAATAACTTTCTCACCACAAACTTAAGACTGATTGGTTTGTAATTCCCAGGATTATCCCTATTCCCTTTCTTGAACAAGGGAATAACATTTGCCATGCTTCAATCATTTGGCACTACTCCAGTGAACAGTGAGGACACAAAGATCATCATCAAGGGTGCAGCAATCTCTTTGTCTCGCTTCCTGTAGTATCCTAGTGTATATTCCATCTGACCCTGGGGATTTATCTATCCTTATGTTTTTCAAAATTTTCAGCACATCCTCCTTCTTAACATCAGTCTGTTTGAGTAAATCGGCCTATTTCACGCTGTCCTCACAAATGTCAAGGTCCCTCACCCTCGTGAATAATGATTAATAAAGGACTTTCTTACTTCCTCCGACTCCAGGCACAAGTTCCCTCTAGTCTCCTTGATTAGCCCGACCCTCACTCTGGCCATCCGTTCCTCACATAAGTGTAGAACATCTTATGGTTTTCCTTAATCCTACTGGCTAAAGATATTTCATGCACCCTCCTAGCTCTCCTAAGTCCATTCTTCAGTTCCTTCCAGGCTACCTTGTAACCCTCTCGAGCCCTGTCTGATCCTTGCCCTCCTCAACCTTAAGTAAGCTTCCTTTTTCATCTTGACTAGATGTTCCACATCCCTTGTCACCCAAGGTTCTTTCAACCTACCATCCCTTCTTTGCCTCAGTGGGACAAACCTATCCAGCACTATCAGCAAGTGCTCCCTAAAAAATCTTCACATTATTGTCATGCATTTCCCTGAGAAAATCTGTTCCCAATTTAGATGCCCCAGTTCATGTCTAATAGCATTGTAATTCCCCCTCCCCAATTAAATGCTCCCTTATACCATCTGCTCCCATCCCTCTTCATGAGTATTGTCAAGCTGGGGGAGTTGTGATCACTATCACCTAAATGCTCTCCCACCGAGAGATCTGACACCTGACCTGGTTTGTTGCCAAGCACCAAATCCAAAATAAGATGTTGGTGTCACTCTCCATCGCAAACCAGCCGTCCAGTCCCCACCGTTGCAGGTGGTAAGTTCGCACAGTTTGCTGGACAGCTGGTGTGAGATGTAGAGAGGCGAAGTGGTACTTTGGTTAAACTCACCATCAGTTGTCTCTCTACCTCTCTCCAAGACAGAATAACCATTTGAATAGGGCAATTCCTTCGGTGTCCCTCTGTCATAATCCTGGATCATCCCTTTCCCCCCATTCCCTTCACACCACTGACCAATTGTTCCCACATCATCAGGACTGTAGTGGCACAAGAAAGCAGCTACCGCCATAATCTCAAGGGCAGTAAATTCTGACCCAGCCATCGGAGTCAAAGTCCCCTTGATTAATCCTGAAACACATCTGAACAAAACATGTTGACAGACAAGCTTTTGGCTGCCAGAAAATTCAGACAGTTTATTTCAGATTGTGTGTGTGTCTGTGAAATGTTTCTGACCTGTGCAGCATTTTCAAACAGCACTGTCAGGAAATGGTTCATCCTTGTGGCAGGTTATTAAATCCCTGATGCTAAAAGCAGGAATAACTTCATACGTTCCTGAATTATCATCTGGTATTTGATCTGTTCTTGTGTCTAGGATGGTCCTGTCCCCCTAGTGATCCCAGAGTGGTCAATGTTTGTGTCTGAGTGGAATAAAACATACTGCCTGTGCCAAAAGTGCAGCAAATCAGTGACTGTCATTGTAACAAGAGTGTGTTCTGTAATCAGCTTTGAAGGTGTAGTTGTCTTTGAAGAATATTGTTATCTCTCATGTAATTGTGGGTTAACACAAGTATCAGTAGAGCACAGTAACTTCTAGAGTGAGCAGTTTCACATTCAAACTGACAATGACTGATTCCTGTTAGTGGAAGGGTATAATATCAAAAGAACTGATCTGAGGAAGATGGGGATTAAGACCTGGGTCAAGAGCAGGCTCAGGGTGATCTGTCAGAGAAGAGTTCCCATCACCTATCCTGTGGGGATTGGCTCACTACCATCAATTCAAACCCTCACTTTCCACGTGGAAATATTGTCTTAATGAATTGTCTAATGTCATTGCCCATCATTGTTTTCAATCTGAATGTACACAATACAAATCATACGTCAGTACGTTTGTTAAATGACTGGAAGTAATGTAACGTATGACACTAAAGTCAGTGGAGTAGTAGACAGTTTGGAAAAATGTTGCAGGTTGCAGAGGGACTTGGATAAACTGCAGAATTGAGCTGAGAGGTGGCAAATGGGGTTAAATGCAGGCTAAATGTGAGGTGATACATATTGGGAAGATTAACAGGAAGGCAGACTACTGGGTCAATGGAATGATTCTTGGGAGTGTGGATGTGCAGAGGGATCTTGGAGTCCATGTACATAGATCCCTGAAAGTTGCCACCCAGGTTGATAGTGCTGGTAAAAAGGCATACGGTGTGTTAAGTTTCATTGGTAGAGGGATTCAGTTCCAGAGCTGCAATATCATGCTTCAACTATACAAAATGCTAGTGTAGCCACACTTGGAATATTGTATATAGTTCTGGTCGCCATATTTTGGGAAGGATGTGGAAGCATTGGAAAAGATGCAGAGGAGATTTACCAGATTGTTGCCTGGTCTGGAGGGATGGTCTTATGAAGAAAGGCTGAGAGACTTGAGTCTGTTCTCATTGGAAAAAAGAAGGCTAAGAGGGGATTTGATAGAGACATACAAGATGATCATAGGGTTAGATAGGATAGACAATGAAAGTCTTTTTCATAGGATGATGACGTCAGCTTGTATGAGGGGGCATAACTACAAATTGAGGGGTGATAGATTTAAGACAGCTGTCAGAGGCAGGTTCTTGATTCAGAGAGTGGTAAGGGTGTGGAATGTCCTGCCTGCCAATATAGTTAAATCAGCCATATTAGGGAGATTTAAACAATCCTTGGATGATGATGGGAGAGTGTAGGGGGACGAGCTGAGAATAGTTCACAGGTCGGTGCAACATCGAGGGCCGAAGGGCCTGTTCTGCACTTATTGTTCGATGTTCTAACTATTTAGTTAACCGAATTGATTCCCTGGGGTTTGAGTTTAGAACTAGAATTAAATTCTATTGTCACGTGTGTTAACATATAGGAACACATGAGGACAGTGAAAAGTGCACAGAGTCACCATTCTCCACTACCACCATCTGCAACAAGACAGATTCCCTTCCATTACCTAGGCCATACACCAGTCAGAATCTGTCAGCTCCTAAGGAAATCATACACTCTGATGGAGAATGGGGCAACTGCTATTTAGCGAGTGAAACAGTTTTACTATCCCATTCTTGAAACTGTTGCTGTTCCTGGTGATTCATGGTTCAGCCCCAGTGTATTGGAAGGTAGCAGGTGGAAGCCCTGCATTAAAAAAGGGAGACAGAAAGCAGGAAGCACAGGCCGGTTAGCTTAACATACCACAGGGAAACTGCTGGAAGGTATCATTCAACCAGATATAGCAGCTCACATTGATCAGTTGAAATTCATCTGGCAGAGTTGACATTGTTGTGTGCATTCATTGAATTTCTTTGAGGATGTAACATGTGTCATTGATAAAGGGGATTGCCCTGATCTGAGCTTTTATCCCATAAAATGACACAGCAAATGTCATGGCAGGAAGGTGTGGGGTGGTGTTGGATGGGGGTAATGATTATACGGGAGCGCTGCAGTTTACTGAAATGGAAAGCAATTGGAAGCAGCACTTACAAAGACAATAGACAGTAGACAATAGGTGCAGGAGTAGGCCATTTGGCCCTTTGAGCCAGCACCACCATTCATTATGATCATGGCTGATCATCCACAGTCAGTATCCTGTTCCTGCCTTATCCCCATAACCCTTGATTCCACTGTCTATAAGAGCTCTATCCATCTCTTTCTTGAAAGTATCTGGAGACCTGGCTTCCACTGCGTTCTGGGGCAGAACATTCCATATATCCATCACTCTCTGGGTGAAGACGTTTCTCCTGAATTCTGTTCTAAATGGCCTACCCCTTATTTTTAAACTGTGTCCTCTAGTTCTGGACACACCATCAGCAGAAACTTGCTTCCTGCCTCCAGAGTGTCCAACCCTTTAATAATCTTATACTTCTCAATCAGATCCCTTCTCATCCTTCTAAGCTCAAGTGTATACAAGCTCAGTTGCTCCAATCTTTCAATAAACGATAGTCCCGCCATTCCAAGAATTGACCTCCTGAACCTACACTGCACTCCCTTAATAGCTAGAATGTCCTTCCTCAAACTTGGAGACCAAAACTGAACACAATACTCCAGGTGCTGTCTCACCAGGCCCTGTACAGCTGCAGGATCTCTTTGCTTAATTCCTCTTGTTATGAAGGCCAGCATGCCATTAGCTTTCTTCACTGCCTGCTGTACTTGCATGCTTACTTTCATTGACCGATGTGCAAGTACACCTAGATCTCGCTGTACATCCCCTTTACTGAACTTGACTCCATTTAGATAATCTGTCTTCCTGTTCTTGCCACCAAAGTGGATAACCACGCATTTATCCACATTAAAGTGAATCTGCCAAGCAAATTTGCTAATATTTCGTTTAATACCCTCATCTATATCATTAATTTATATTGTAAACAGCTGTGGTCCCAGCACCGAACTGTGTGGTACCCCACTAGTCACCACCTACCATTCCAAAAGGGACCCGTTTATCACTACTCTTTACTTCCTGTCAGCCAGCCAATTTTCAGTCCAAGTCAGTATTTTGCCCTCAATACCATGTGCCCTAATTTTGCTCACTAATCTCCTCTGTGGGACTTTATCAAAGGTTTCTGAAAGCCCAAGTACACGACATTCACTGGATCTCCCTTGTCCATCTTCATTGTTACATCCTCAAAATATTCCAGAAGATTAGTCAAGATGATTTCCCCTTGGTAAATCCATGATGACTCTGACCTCTCCTGGGGGTTACTGCTATCCAAATGAGTCATAATTTCATCTTTTATAGTTGACTCCAGCATCTTTCCCACCCCTGATGTCAGGCTAGCTGGTCTAAATAATGGATTTTGAAATGGATTAAGTCTAAATAATAATGTTTATTATTAATTATATATATATTATTTATATTATTAATATTTATAATAAATCGATTGTGTTAGCATGAATCAATATTAATTGGCAGGATTCCTTCATACATTCTCAGTGACCTGTCATATCGATTCATGGCTAATTTAACACATGACTGCATTAATTCATTGTAAATTAAAGAATGGAAAACTACATTACTGTCCAGTTAAAGAAATTTTGCATATGATTGGGGAATAGGGATAGTTATATATATGGCAGATGAAACTCCCAAAAGCTGGGAAGGTGACTGTGAATGGCTGTGTATATGTATAAAAAAAATTAGAAATGACATGAGAAAACAATGTGAGGCCACTATGGTTGAGGAATATATAAAAAGATTAAGGCAACAATACTGCAAAATAAAGAACTTAAATTCTACTCGGAATCCCGAGCCTATGTCTGACATACCGATCCTTTTGGAGGATTGGAATTTTGTTACTGGATACATGCTGAGGTGGAAAGAATGACTGTATGTCTACATAGCACTTTGAATAGTGATTAGATGCAGGCACAATATTGAGCACAGGATGGATGTGTACATATACTTGCTGAGCTCAAATTCTCAAAAATGTGCTTAACTTTACAGTTCCTAATCTCAACCTGTGATCTACAACAGAAGAGGTCAGAAATAGCCTGGCTCTGAAATAACAGGCTCATTGTTGCACCCACAGTTTTTCTCACTCTGATAAATTTTTGAGGTTATAATAAGTTTTACATTTTTGAACTGTACTTTCTGAATGCCTGTATGTTTATTTAGATAGGATTAAGAGGTGGAAGGAGAGATAAAGCTTTTGTTATTAATACTGCAATGGTTCTGTTTGATTGACAAGTTATAGGATTATAAGAACTGTCTTTTATTCAAAGTGGTTTTTGATTGAGTGTTTCTTTCAATAGTACTTCAAGGTGTGCCGTTGTTATTATATGGTTCATTGGTTCTCTAGTGCATGCTGGGAGAATGAGCATGAAGTATGCAGGGGGCCATGGAAGGAGCAGGGAGGTGGCATGGGAGTGAGTAAGGGTGCCCACTGAGAGGACTGAGAGTTGGAGACAATGATGTATGTACATGGCTATGCACATGAAGTTGGGAAACTTCCTCGCCTCATGCTCCCTGCCTTGATGATGAAAATCAAGCCCTTAGAATCAACAAAATACAGATTTCATTAGAAAGCAGCCCTTTGTTAGAATATAAGCTTTGGTTCATTCAGTGACAACTTCATAGAATCCCTATAATGTGGAAGCAGGTCATTTGGGCCACAGTGACCTTTTGGAGAGCATCCAACCCAGACCCATTCCATAATCCTGCGTTTCCCATGGTTAAGTCACCTAGCCTGCACATCCCTGAACACTACTGGCAATTTAACCTGGCCAATCCACGTAAACTGCACACCTTTGGACTCTGGAAGGAAACCCAAGCAGTAACGGGGAGAACGTACAAACTCCACATTGACAGTCACCTGAGGCTGGAATTAACCCAAGTCCCTGGCACTGTGAGACAGTAGTGCTAACCACAGAGCTTCCCTAACTTGTCTGATCTGAACCTTACTCAGTGTGACTAAAAATGAACACTTCTGGAGTATAGTCTCAGTGATGGAGCTACAGTTCCCTCAACAACATTTGATGCTGTCCCTCTCAAACAGAAGTTCTAAATCAGTACATAGGATGAGCTTGCATTTACTAATCATGACCATGTGGTTGGCTTTTAACTGCCTTCCAAAGTGGGATCTCCGTCTCATTTGTATCAAATCAACTACAACCCTGTAGCTCAAAGATAAATTCACAACCACCATCCCCCAGGACACTGACAAAGGGGAACTCCCCAGGCGAATAACTTACCTCCCATCTCTCCAAACTCTGGCCACTGTCTACAAGGCAAAAGTCAAGAATGTGATGGAATGCTCCCCAGTTGCCTGGATGACTGCAACTCTGACAGCACTCAAAAAGCTCAACACCTTTCACAATAAATCAAACTACTTGACTAGCACCCCGTCTAGCAGCTTAAATATTCACTCACTTCAGCACCAACACAATGTTTAGCATGTACAAGGTGCACAACAGCAGTTTGCAAAAAGGCCTTCAACAGCACCTTCCAAACCATGACCACTACCACCTGGAAGAACAAAGGCAGCAGATCCATGGATACACCACCATCAGCAGGTTTGCTTCCAAGCCACACACCGACCTGAACTTGTGCTATAGATTACATTCCCTACAGTGTGGAAACAGGCCCTTCGGCCCAACAAGTCCACACTAACCCTCCAAAGAGTAACCCGCCCAGACCCATTTCCCTCTGACTAATGCACCTTACACTATAGCAATTTAGCATGGCCAATTCACCTGACCTGCACATCTTTGTGACTGTGGGGGGAAACTGGAGCACCCGGAGGAAACCCACGCAGACACTGGGAGAATGTGCAAACATTCCACACAGAAGTCACCCGAGGCTGGAATCGAACCTGGGACCCTGGTCCTGTGAGGCAGCAGTCCTAACCACTGAGCCACCTTGCCACCCATCTATTGCATTCCTTCCTTGTCACTGGGTCAATATTCTACTACTCCCCTCTTAACAGCACTGTGAGCTTACTTAATGGACAACATAGCACGGAAAATTACCGCACAGGAACAGGCCCTCCAGCCCACCAAGCCTGTGCCGATCCAGATCCCCTATCTAAACCTGTCAAAGTTCAAGAAGGCACACACCATCACCTTCTCAAAGGCAATTAGCAATGGGGAATAAATGATGGCCTAGCCAGTGACGCCCAAATCCCAATAAAGAATAAAAAAAATGCTGGCCTTGCTGATGATCACACATGTTGAGAGTGAACTCTAAACAAAAATTTGGAAATGAGAATGAAGGGCAAGCAGAAGGAAAGAAAGGGAGTGGAAAGAGAGATGAGGGTTAAAAGAGAAAAAGAGAGGTCAGTGAGAGCAAGAGTGATGAGATTAGAAAGAGAAATAGAGAAATGTCAGCTGTATTATCACGTATATAATGGAAGGCTTTTTCTCTGCCCTTCCCCATGCCAACATTTTTCAAGCTGATTTTTCAATCAAACAGAACTCCATTCCACAAAATGCACTTGGTCTCCTCTCAGCATGATCAGAGGAATCAAGCCTTTGTTCAGACCTTGTACCATGGGTGTGTTCACACTTGTCCTTGTGTACCAATTCATCTTCCATTAAAGTCTCTCAGATCCTGAGTTACAGATGATAAAGAAACCTTGGGTTCTATTTGGAGAAACAGGACAAATGAGTGAATCAGGAATCTAAGCACCAAAATGATAGGGTTGCCTGTGTTTCAAAAGCCAGATTTCAGGGGCGTCATGTCACCCAGCAGAAATACTTGGTGGACGCATTTTTCTCATAAACACTACAACACCTTGCAATCCATGGTTTGCATCAGTTTGAGGGGAGGTGATCGCCTAGACGTATTGTAACTAGTCTATTAGTGCAGAAAGTTAGCTCATGTTCCGGGGTTCAAACCCCACCATGGCAAATGGTAGAAATTGAATTAAATAAAGAATAATCTGGAATTAAGACCCTAATGATGACCAAGAACAATTGTCAGGAAAATCCCATTTTTAAAATAGAATCCCTACAGTGTGGGAACAGGCCCAACAAGTCCACACCAACCCTCTGAAGAGTATCCCACCCAAACCCATTAGTCTACATTTACCCCTGACTAATACACCTAACCTGCACATCCCTGAACAATGTGGGCAATTTAGCATTTTGGAAGGTCGAATTTGAAAGCTGAGTACAGGATTAAGGATAGAATTCTTGGTAGTGTGGAAGAACAGAGGGATCTTGGGGTGCAGGTACATAGATCCCTTAAAATGGCCACCCAAGTGGACAGGGTTGTTAAGAAAACATATGGTGTTTTGGCTTTCGTTAACAGAGGTATTGAGTTTAAGAGTCGTGAGATCTTTTTGCAGCTCTATAAAACTTTGGTTAGACCGCACTTGGAATACTGCATCCAGTTCTGGTCGCCCTATTATAAGAAAGATGTGGATGCTTTGGAGCGGGTTCAGAGGAGGTTTACCAGGATGCTGCCTGGACTGGAGTGCTTATCTTATAAGGAAAGGTTGACTGAGCTCGGACTTTTTTCATTGGAGAAAAGGAGGAGAAGAGGGGACCTAATTGAGGTATACAGGGTAATGAGAGGCATAGATAGAGTCGATAGCCAGAGACTATTTCCCAGGGCAGAAATGACTAACATGAGGGGTCATAGTTTTAAGTTGGTTGGAGGAAACTATAGAGGGGATGTCAGAGGTAGGTCCTTTACACAGAGAGTTGTGAGAGCATGGAATGCGTTGCCAACAGCAGTTGTGGAGGCAGGGTCATTGGGGACATTTAAGAGACTCCTTGACGTACATATGGTCACAGAAATTTGAGGGTGCATACATGAGGATCAGTGGTCGGCACAACATTGTGGGCTGAAGAGCCTGTTCTGTGCTGTACTGTTCTATGTTCTATTCTATCTTCTAAAAGACTGCCATACTTCCTCTTCTGCCGAAGGGGAATCAAGGGCAGCCAATGATGTTTTCTCATCATGATTTAAGTAAAGAAGAAGCAATCGCAGGTAGATAGGATAGTGAAGAAAGCGTTTGGTATGCTTTCCTTTATTGGTCAGAGTATTGAGTACAGGAGTTGGGAGGTCATGTTGTGGCTGTACAGGACATTGGTTAGGCCACTGTTGGAATATTGCATGCAATTCTGGTCTCCTTCCTATTGGAAGGATGTTGTGAAACTTGAAAGGGTTCAGAAAAGATTTACAAGGATGTTGCCAGGATTGGAGGATTTGAGCTATAGGGAGAGGCTGAAGAGTCTGGGGCTGTTTTCGCTGGAGTGTCGGAGGCTGAGGGATGACCTTATAGAGGTTTACAAAATTATGAGGGGCATGGATAGGGTAAATAGGCAAAGTCTTTTCCCTGGAATCTGGGAGTCCAGAACTAGAGGGCATAGGTTTAGGGTGAGTGGGAAAAGATATAAAAGAGACCTAAGGGACAACTTTTTCATGCAGAGAGCTGTATGGGTATGGAATGAACTGCCAGAGGAAGTGGTGGAGGTTGGTACAATTGCAACATTTAAGAGACATTTGAATGGATATATGAATAGGAAGGGTTTGGAAGGATATGGGCCGGGTACTGGCAGATGGGATAGATTAGGTTGGGATATCTGGTCGACATGGACGGGTTGTACCAGAGGTACATCTCTATGACTGTAAGTTAATATTTATCAATAATACGCTTAAGTATCACAATACCAACAAAAAGACCAATTAAAACAATAGCACCATACAAAGACATATTAACTAATCAGTTTTACCATGAGCCAAAACCCCAATCTTCGCATCCCGCACCTTCATTCATTTGGTTGACAGAAGTGTGAATATTATCAATATGTCTAGTAACGTTTTCAAAAATGTCAGTGACCCTCATAATGCATTTTCCTTTAACTATAGTGCAAAATCCATATGATTTCGCAAGTATGTAATTGGTTTTATTGGGCAAATTGGCGGAATTCTGAAAGCATGTCCCTAATTTCTATTAAGGCAGCAGTTGTCTCATTTCTCAAAATTGTGAGTCCACAAGTGAGATAATTATGGTTTTGATGACTAATAATACTTAAGGACTTTCATAATGAAAGAACACTAAGAGCTGCATATGCCAATGAGTGTGTTTTACTTCTTGATATGGTCTTTGGATTCTTCCATTCTGCACAGAAGTCAGGCGAAACTTTATGTTTAAAAGGGGAATTATGATTTCATTGCCAGGTAATTGGACAGGGAACAGGAGTTGGAAATAGTGTTCCAACAGCTCCGGCATGTGGACTACTTGCTCTATTCAGGACAAGGTAGTTAGCTGCCTTATTATAACTGAAAAAAAATCAGGTTTAGCATAGGCAATATAGGGACCTTCCCAGTAAGGTGCAGGCCTATCTTTGTGACTTCCTGGGGTATGTGGATAATCCATGATTACATAATTTGGCCCTGGGTGCTGAGTTTGAAAATCATCCAGTACTAATGAGGTGAGTTTCTAGATAAGAAACATGGTCAACATCTCAAAATGGTACTTCCCCTCCAATATCTGGGAAAATATTAGTGCCGTAGGGGCATCGTCATGAAGGTGGGTATTGTTACCCTCTCCACATAGAGTTGGAATTCCAGTGATAATAGGGATACATTTTTCTTTAAGGCATACACATGAGATGCATGGTCCTTCAGAAAAGCAGTGGCGACGAATACGTTTAATCATAGAAAAAAAAGTGGGCACTCTTACATAAGCGCACCCCCATTCCTTACCTTTGTAGTAACTTGGATAGGATATTGCAGATTTATTGGAGGAAGTCCATAAAGATGTAGCAGGTGGGAATAGGTAATAACTAAAATGATATTACGTCCTGTAAATATTTAGTACTATTCCTGAAGAAGGGCTCATGCCTGAAATGTCGATTCTCCTGCTCTTTGGATGCTGCCTGACCTGCTGCGCTTTTCCAGCAACACATTTTCAGTACTATTCCATAGCCTCATGTTAGGATTTGGAAGGATAAAAAGGGGTCAGGGAGTCTCTTACTGAAGTAAGGATGTAACAAATTACTTCATCCTCTCCAAAAATTTAATTATGGGTTTCTAGAAACACTCCCCTTTGTCTCTTTTACTACGTGATCTATCTGAAAGGGGATTAGGCTAATCAGGAATGCTCATAGCACAAATGTAATCAAACTGGCACACAGCACCTTTACATGGTAAAGACCATTTAGACTTTTCTGTAAATGAACTGTTAATTTTTTATGCAGCTGACCACTGCAAAAGTCATTCTTGGCAACATCTTTCTGGCGTAGTTGGTACACAGTCTCTGTTTGCTCAAGATCGCACAGGTAAACTGTCCCTTCTTGTGCACCAATGCTAGCAATGCAAGTCCACACAGCAGGTCAAGTTCGATCTTTATCATCTCTCCCCTTGCAAGGTTGGGACCGCAAAGTGTCCATTGTAATTAAGTATAAACCATTTCCTCCTTGTATATAAGTATATATAGGAGAAAGCGAGGACTGCAGATGCTGGAGATCAGAGCTGAAAATGTGTTGCTAGAAAAGCGCAGCAGGTCAGGCAGCATCCAAGGAACAGGAGAATCAACATTTTGGGCATAAGCCCTTCTTCAGGAATGAGGAAAACGTGTTCAGCAGGCTAAGATAAAAGCTAGGGAAGAGGGACATGGGGTCGGGCGTTGGAATTGCGATAGGTGGAAGGAGGTCAAGATGAGGGTGATAGGCGGAGTGGGGTGGGGACGGAGAGGTCAGGAAGAAGATTGCAGGTTAGGAAGGCGATGCTGAGTTAGAGGGATTTGACTGAGACAAGGTGGGGGGAGCAGAGATGAGGAAACTGGAGAAATCTGAGTTCATCCCTTGTGGTTGGAGGGTTCCTAGGCGGAAGATGATGCGCTCTTCCTCCAACCGTCGTGTTGCTATGGTCTGGCGATGGAGGAGTCCAAGGACCTGCATGTCCTTGGTGGAGTGGGAGGGGGAGTTGAAGTGTTGAACCACGGGGTGGTTGGGTTGGTTTGTCCAGGTGTCCCAGAGATGTTCTCTGAAACGTTCCACAAGTAGACGGTCTGTCTCCCCAATATAGAGGAGGCCACATCGGGTGCAGCAGATGCAATAAATGATGTGTGTGGAGGTGCAGATGAATTTGTGGCGGATATGGAAGTATCCCTTAGGGCCTTGTAGGGAAGTAAGGGGGGAGGTGTGGGCACAAGTTTTACATTTCTTGCGGTTGCAGGGAAAGGTGACGGGATTGGAGGTTGGATTGGTGGGGGGTGTGGACCTGACGAGGGAGTCACGGAGGGAGTGGTCACGGTGGGCCTAACCCCGCCCCCACGCTCAACCCTACCCCCACTCCCAGCTCCAGCCCAACACCAGTCCTAGCTCCCAGCCCTGCCATGTTTTCACCATCCCTCCAGAACTACCACTCTCTGAGGATGAAAGATCAGTCCTCAGCAGAGGCCTCACCTTCATTCCCCTACGCTCTCGGATTAACGAGTTCAACACGCAGCGTGACGCGAACAATTCTTCTGCCGCCTTCGCTTCCGTGCCTACTTCTTCAACTAAGATTCTCGCCCACCCTCTGATGACCCCTTTCTCCTGTCTCCAACACATTCCATCCACCTGGACACCCCGTGCTGGCCTCTTACCAGCCCTCAATCTCTTCATAGCCAACTGCCGCCGTGATATTAACCGCCACCTGAACTCCCCCACCCCTCTCACCCACTCCAACCTCTCACCCTCAGAACGTGCAGCCCTCCACTCCCTCCATTCCAAACCCAACCTCACTATCAGATCGGCAGACAAGGGAAGCGCGGTAGTAGTTTGGCGCACCGACCTTTACACCGCAGGGGCTCAACGCTAGCTCACGGACACCTTCTCCTACTGCCTCCTTGACCATGACCCCACCTTTCCCGCTGTACCAACCAATACCCTTCCACTGACACCCTCCTTCGACTGACTGAACTGGTCCTCACCCTGAACAACTTCTCTTTCCAATCCTCTCACTTCCTCCAAATGAAAGGAGTAGCCATGGACACCCGCATGGCCCCCAGCTATGCCTGCCTCTTCGTAGGATATGTGGAACAATCCATCTTCCGCAGCTACACTGGCACCACCCCCCCCCCCCCCCCATCTTTTCCTCCGTGCATCGATGACTGTATCGGCGCTGTCTTGTGCTCCCACGAGGAGGTTGAACAGTTCATCCACTTCACCAACACCTTCCACCCCGACCTCAAATTCACCTAGACCGTCTCAGACTCCTCTCTCCCTTTCCTAGACCTTTACATTTCTATCTCAGGCAACCGAATCAACACGGACATTTACTATAAACCGACCGACTCCCACAGCTACTTAGACTACACCTCCTCCCACCCTGCCCCCTGTAAAAACGCCATCCCATATTCCCAATTCCTTCATCTCCGCCGCATCTGCTCCCAGGAAGACTAGTTCCAAAACCGTACAACCCAGATGTCCTCCTTCTTCAAAGACCTCAATTTCCCCCCAGATGTGGTCGACGATGCCCTCCACCGCATCTCCACCAGTCCCGCTCCTCCACCCTTGAGCCCTGTCCCTCCAATCGCCACCAGGACAGAACCCCACTGGTCCTCACCTACCACCCCACCAACCTCCATATACAGCGTATCATCCGCTGTCATTTCTGCCACCTCCAAATGGACCCCACCACCAAGGATATATTTTCCTCCCTTCCCCTATCAGCGTTCCAAAAAGACCACTCCGTGACTCCCTCATCAGGTCCACACCCCCCCACCAACCCAACCTCCAATCCCGGCACCTTCCCCTGCAACCGCAAGAAATGTAAAGCTTGTGCCCACACCTCCCCCCTTACTTCCCTCCAAGGTCCCAAGGGATACTTCCATATCCGCCACAAATTCACCTGCACCTCCACACACATCATTTATTGCATCCGCTGCACCTGATGTGGCCTCCTCTATATTGGGGAGACAGGCTGCCTACTTGCAGAACGTTTAAGAGAATACCTCTGGGACACTCGGACAACCAACCCAACCACCCCGTGGCTTAACACTTCAACTCCCCCTCCCACTCCACCAAGGACATGTAGGTCCTTGGACTCCTCCATCGCCAGACCATAGCAACACGACGGTTGGAGGAAGAGCGCATCATCTTCCGCCTAGGAACCCTCCAACCACAAGGGATGAACTCAGATTTCTCCAGTTTCCTCATCTCTCCTCCCCCCACCTTGTCTCAGTCAAATCCCTTGAACTCAGCACCGCCTTCCTAACCTGCAATCTTCTTCCTGACCTCTCTGCCCCCCACCCCACTCCGGCCTATCACCCTCACCTTGACCTCCTTCCACCTATCGCATTCCAACGTCCGTCCCCCATGTCCCTCCTCCCTACCTTTTATGTTAGCCTGCTGGACACGTTTTCCTCATTCCTGAAGAAGGGCATATGCCCGAAACGTCGATTCTCCTGTTCCTTGGATGCTGCCTGACCTGCTGCGCTTTTCTAGCAACACATTTTCAGCTATAAGTATATGCAGTATATATATATTCAATTAAAATAGGCATCAGCAAAGAAGTAGCACAAACTAATCTGATGGAGGTTACCCATATTCTGGTCTGAGTATTGCGGGTGTACCTTATTTGAGGTCATAATGTTTGCTCTTCAGCAGGCTAGAAGCCCTAAGAGCAATTTTGAAATAAATAATTCTCAAATTAATCAAACTCCCATAGCCCACTGGAGTAAATATATTGCCCATACTGGCAAAAAGCTCGTTCATTTTAAATTATGCACTAGAGATTCCCTTCCTACCCATTATTTTCTTATTTTGTATGGAAAAGCCATATAACCATATGGGTGAATTAAGCAAATCTATTTTTATAAATCCAGCTTTGCTGGGATATAATGCTCTTTGAAGTTTTGCTACTAAAAAAAATCTATTATCTAACCTTTAGATTAGTTCTGCAATATATTGTATTCTCTTTTTTGAAAAAAAAAATGAACATTATACCCAATTAAATGGCCCAATCTACTGCTTTGGTTAACAATAATTAGAATTAAATGTAGAAATCTAATGATGATTTTGAGCAGAAGAGCTGGTCATAAATATTGGTTGGGGGGCAAAGATGTCCCCAAATTATGATAACATAACACAAAGTTTTAAACCACACTGATTTTTTTCTAATATTGAGCTAACCCTAGAATTTAGATATTGGTACAATCTTAAAATTATAAACCATCACTGTTCAGTATAAATATCTACATGAAGATAATAGCTCAGCCAGACACTCCTTCTTAGATCTAACAGCCCAATGCAAAAATAAATCATATCAGCTAGTGTGTATTCTTACAAGCTCCATACACAAAGCAATGATATTTAGGCTTAGCGACTATGTATGAAATCAAATCACTTGATAATTCAGTCAGCAGTATATTTTAGTATAAAGTGCCTGTAATTATTTCAGAAATGGAAATTTACAAATTACTTCCAAATTTCAAAACAATATTGAAAACAATCCAAACACTAAACCCGGATGACTACAGTCAATAAGCAATAGAGACATCAACCTCTACGTTGTGAATTGGCACTGAACAGACAGTATCATTCCTCCATTATGTTTGCACCTTACCCAGGTCTGGCATACCCATTCTTATACTGTGTCCAAATGAGCTTTGCTGGTGATCCAATGGGATCAGAAGGTTGGGGCGTATGGCTGCCTGCTTGGCAGCTGCATTTTCTTGCGCATACTTTTAATAGGATTCCCTGTTGATTCCCAACGTCAGTTCCGAGGTAACTGGGATAGGTTTCACCCCCAGTGGGTATCCTGGTTCCAATCAACCCTATCAGTGATGGCATCCAGCATTTGGGATCGCGAGGAAGCTGAATATAATTTGTTTTACTTGTAGCTTGCATCATGGTTCTAGCCATCCCAATAGAAAACCACCGCTCATCTCATTTGAAACTGGAAATTCCTGGACTGGTTTGTACTGTTGGTCTGGATCATGTCAGTGACTCCAGCCAGAAAACATTGCAAAAGCATAAGGTTAAATAAAGGTAATTGAGCTTCTTGTTTATTGTTAAATTATTTGTCACTTCCATCAGACAGATAGGCGCATCTTTCAGTCTTGTAACACAAGCCATTCGTATTCAGGTTACTCCTAGAATTTTACTGCATTTGCATCCATATCACACTTGGACATACTGAGCAAATTTGGCCATTTGGTATTACAGTTAGAGCCATGCTTCATTAACATTACTCTAGTCCCTGGGATGGGACCTGGTTTCGGCTGGCTCAACTTGCTCATACCCATGACATCGACTATGAAGGCTGAATGCTTCATTTTCAAAAGGAAATGTTTCAACAAGGGGATGCTTTAAATTAAGGCTGGAAGATGATTGAATTCTCGACAGTGTGGAAACAGGCCCAACAAGTCCACACCGATCCTACGAAGAATAAACCACCTAGATCCGTTTCCCTCTGACTCATGCACCTAACACAATGGGCAATTTAGCATGGCCAATTCACCTGACATGCACATCTTTGGACTGTGGGAAGAAACTGGAGCACCCGGAGAAAACCCATACAGGCCACAGGGAGAATGTGCAAATTCCACACAGACAGCCATCCAAGGCTGGCATTAAACCCGGGACCCTGGCACCACGCGATAGCAACACCAACCACATAACCACAGGGCGTGTTTGCAGCAGTCAGTAGACGTGAGGAGGTGTGATATTTGTAAGAACAGTTCACTCAGAGGGGTACTGAGTGCAGAGTTCCAACTGTGATGTGTTTTTTTTTAATTATTTGATTGTCAAAAAATCATTTAAACTGCGCCATTTGTCAAAAGATGCACAATACTGTGGTGCAGACTTTAAAAGTACAAACGCTGAGATCTGGAGCGCTGTGTCAGTATCTGTCCCAAAGAGAATCAAAACTTTCACAAACAGAATGTTTCTCACTTTGCCCTTTGCTGTTGTCCTTTTATGTTGTCCAAACTGATAATTCTGTTGTGTCCACTGATGGAGCTAACAATTGTCATGACATCTGCCTTGAAGAGAAATTTGTTCTGTCCGGTTTCTTTTGAAGAAGTGTTCGGAAATTTGGTGTCAAGGTGACTGCTCCATGGAAAACAGTAAATAAATGTTTTTTTCAAGTAGGCAAAAGAAGAATGAGTGGGTGGAATTGGACTCTAATAAACCCAGGGCTGACAATTATTGAAGGTTGAGCTTTGGATTGAAACTGCTGGACACAGCTTTCACTCTGCTGCTGCTGCTGCAAATAGCTTGCAGTCACTCTCTCTGCTGCTAGATTAATTCCGTTAGCGTTGCTTCTGAGATTGGAGGAGATAGCAAATGAGGGAAATCTATTTTGATGAACTTGCCTTCACCAACTATGTTTGTGGGAATGCTGCTGTGTTGGTACAATTGAAGAGTCATAATTAAATAATATAACAATTTGTTAAGAATTTCGACAGAGTTAAAGTTATATCAATTCTTCTTTTTTTGATTTCTACTTTAACTAACTATGGTGGAAGAATAAATTGAGCTTTTGTCTAAAGCCAAGTGTTTGACTAATCAAGTCACATCTGGAATACAATGCCTTATCCTTACCTTTTAAATAAGATAAAAATTAGAGTCTCGGTTATTTCCTGATATGGTTTGAGAAATTGTGGTCTGTTTCAGAACACAAACATCGTGGAGTACAAATGGGAAATTCTTCCCCTATGTTTTGTAAAAGTTTCCAAACTGGAGATAAACTGATGTGATTAATTTCAGAAAGGGGAAATGGCAGAGCAGCAATGTTAATTCAGTGAAATGTCCCATAGACATGTTAACTATTGTCCAAATAGTTGGGACTGATTAATCTTCAAGCAAGATTAGGGCAAGCTGTGGGACCTAGTATCTCTAATTTATTGGCTTGACATTAGTAAGGATGGATATAGAGCTGGACGTGTTCACACTATTTCAAGTCTAATCCTAATTAGGTTTTGATAAACAGTTTCTCAATCGATAATTCACAATCTTTCCACACCTAACCAGTGAGTTCTGCTCTTTGTTTTGTGATATATATCCTTCATGGGAGGACGATGTTTCAATGAGAAATGTGCGCCAACCAGTTTTAAGGCAATGTATCAAAATGAAAATCCAAAAAATAAGTCGAATAAAATTGTTTCAACAAATACCTAACTTCAGTACCTGTAATCGTATGACTATGATTAATAATTGAGTTGGAGAGCATTACATAGGATTAACAGTCCAGAATTCTGAAAGTTTTAAATATTAATCTATCAACCAAGCCTCTTCTGTTGCCACATTTTTAAACGCTGAATGAGCATTCCATATTAATGGCGCCAGTATGGTCTCTCTCATTCATGGGAGTAACATTTCCATGTTTTGCATCCGAAAATCTTTTGACCTTTCATACCCAACTTTAGTACAGTATTCAAATTTCTCTCAGCAAAATTCAAGATGTGTGTGTGTCTGTGTCTGTCTGTGTGTGTGTATGTTTATACTCTCACACACCTTTTTGAATGTGGCAAACTAAATATAGAAAATCGTGAATGAATTATCTTACCTCATCATAACTATTCGATTCAGCCTGCAATCTGTATTCTCTATGTCATTAATTCAGCTCACAATGTTCATTTCCAGAATTGTGAGCAGTTCTCTAAGTGATAATGGCAAACATTCTCTTCTCTACAAAGAAGTCAGTATTCTGTCTCTCGTTGCTATTTTTATTGTACTAGAACCTCTGACTTTCCAACATAATGACATGTTAACTCTGTCATGCCCCAATCTCAGGATTGTTTGATTGCATTCACAGAAACATTAATCTGTTCCTCAACCAGATGCACCTACTTTTACAGTTACATTTTAATGACTGGAAAAATATTCAGCTCTTAAAATGAACACATTCACAATAATGAGCCATCAAAAAAGAACAATGAAATCTCATTGACTTTCATACGGACTGCAAATGAAGATGGTTCAGTCTGTTAGAGTGCCATCACCTCAGCCATTGTACATCTCCATCGGAATTCTTCAGGGTCATGTCCTAGGCCCCAAAATCTGCAGCTGCCTCGCCAGTGCCCTTCCCCACATTGTCATTTCCAAAGTGGAGATGTTTGCTCATAATTGTACAATGTTCAGCATCATTTACTTTCTGAAAGAATGAAGAGGTCTCTGTCCCTATACAGTGTTGTGAAGGTGCCGGTGTTGGACTGGGATGGACAAACTGAAGTCCCACAATACAAGATTATTGTTCAACAGGTTTATTTGCAATCCCAAGAATTTCGAGAGTTGCTCCGTTTTCAGGTGAAGTGGAGGAAAGCTACTCTGCTTCACGTGATGAAAGAGTAGTGCTCTGAAAACTTGTGAAAGCCTGTTGTACTATAACCCGGTGTTGTTTGACATTTGAATTTGTCTGAGATAAGATCTGATAGACAGTAACATTCGCATTCCACAAGTGGTAGGCAATGATTGTCTCCAAACAGTGAGAATCTACTAATCTCCCATTGGATTACTATCTCTAAAGGCATGATGACCAATACAAGAGCTGTAGTAACAGAAGTATGTTAGACACTCTAATTACAATGGCAATAAGCTCCCTACCTGTCTCACCAATCCATGTCTGCCACCCAGAATGCCTAGCTCAGTGGTGGAATGGAATGCTGTCCATGTATCTGGCTGACAGCAGCTCAATTGTAACAATGGGTGCAACATTCAAAAAGTACCACACTGTGTAGGACAAACAGTCGATTCATTGGCATGTCAATCACCACATTCAGTAGTCACTGTCTTCAGCAATGACACCATGACACCAAGTATCAACTCACAAATGTATGATCTCCAGTACCCAGTCAAACAAGTGTAGCATAGAACCGCCATTGCATGCCAGTTAGCTTTCATTCTGAATTCAGAATATATCGTTGTTCCATCACCTTTGCTGGGCAAAAATTCTGCAACTCCCTCCAAGAACACTGTGGGTTGTCCTGCACCCAGGATATAATGCAGACGTTCAAAAAGGCAGATCTGCAGCACCCACAGAAAGGCAAATAGAGCTGGATAATGAACATTTGGCCAGATTATAGGCCATGATGTGATCACCTCTTATAAATAATCACTATTTCCATATCCGCACAAGGGTATCTCTGAACCAGTTTAACGGGTGACTTTAGACTCTCAAGTCCATATTTTTATCAATTCAATTTACACCATTTGTCATTGGGACATTAGATCTCTGAATTTATAGTCTCTTGATAAGACCAGTCAATCACGGTTCCCCCTAATTTTCAGCATTGGCCTGAATCCATGGAAGGAGATCCTGATACCAAGCAATGATATAATGGGGTTTCTTGGAAAAAGCTATTGTCCAATTCTGGTGATTTCCATTGAAAATGCTGGTTAAAACTTGTGGTTCTTAGCCCTGTTATGTGCTCTAAATCTGGGAGGGGGATCTCCATTCACAAGGTGATGCCTAGCAGAGGAGCTTTGGTGTGTGAGACTGGACATCAGGCAGAAAGCTTTGCTTAATCTCAGACATAGAGTGCGATTTCTAAACTGGGAAGTTGCAATGACCAATACTACATGAAATCATATTTTATTTGAACGAGGGCGATGGTGTACAGTCTTCCACGTGTGGGAGGGGTGGGGGAGGGGTGGTGGTGGTGAAGGAAGGCCATAGCAAATATTGAAGCACTTCTGATTGTGCTGGGTATCCAATCTGGGCTATGGTGGTGGTATTCACTGCTGAATACTTGTAGTTCAGATTGTCAGGATATTCTGAAGGAAAAACTCAATGTCTCGTCATTTGTTTCTTCTTATTGCAGAGGCCATGCATTTCTGGACACTGCAGTGTGTTTCAATGGCTCATGCTTTTAGTTCCTACAGTTGCAGATGTACAATTCTGGAGGCAATCTGAGCTGTGGATGCTCCAAAACTGAATGCAGAAATTTCGCAGTCATTATCTGCATGAGGTGTCACCCCTTCTTTATTTTACAGATCCAAGTGTTTTTGTGTGGATGGTGGTGTAAAGGGAATCTCCCAGCCATTCTGAGTCACCTCATAGTGGATGAAATCAGCCACTGCTGATTCCAATAAAACCTCCAGTACATGACCGTGTTTCTGGGATTGAGCTGCTGCTCATGGTAAAGAATCATAGAATTGTAGGAGGCCACTTTACCCACCTTGTCTGTACTGACTACCTAATGAGCTCCCCTGCACGTCCCATTATCCATCTGTATCTCTGTAGCAATCCAATTTCATCACTTTCACAAATATATTCTGCACCTTTTTGAAAGCTCCAATGGAATCCACTTCCGTCACTCTCCCAGGCAGGTTATTCCAATTCCTATCGACTCTTTGGGTAAAGAACTTTCTCCTAATCTTACTACCATCTCTCTTGCTGATAATTGAAGATGTAATCCCTAGTTATTTACACACCAATGATTTGAAATATCATTGTCAAAATTGTTCAGAATTATGAACTCCTCTATAAAGTCATCTCTTAATCTTTAACACAAAGAATCAACCTAATCTCTCTCAATTTTCCTTTTATCTGAAATCTGTCATTCAAAGGTTTATTGTTGTAAATGTTCTTTCCTATCTATTTTGTAAGTGCATTTGATTGATTTTCAGAAGCTTTGATATTATGGTTATAATTCTTTATCTTGATGTGGCATGGAACAACAATTATCATTGTGTGAAAACCATTCCTTACAGAATGTACTCAACCTAAGGATATTTGATCAGTAACTTCAAGTCTCTATTGTTTCCTTTATCTCCCTAACAGTTAGTCTAGTGGTGATTATATTCCTGTGTCGGGACAAGTGTGGTCTTTCTAAATGCAGCACTTGCTATCTGGTAGCCATGGCAGTGTCTGACCTACTGTTCATTTTCTTCGAAATCCTAATTAGTTGGTTTCGCTACTATTATTATCCAAAATGTTTCCTGGACATTGTTCCTGTTTGCCGTGTTACCTATGTCCTGAACTTCATAGCAACTGATTGTTCTGTCTGGTTCACTGTCGCTTTTTCTTTTGATCGATTTGTCGCCATTTGTTTTCATCAGATGAAAGCTATGTATTGCACAAAGAAAACTGCAACGAGAGTTCTAGCAACAATGTGTATTTTTTTTTCTTTGAAGAACATTCCCAACTATTTTCGATATGAACCTCTAACAATCATCAACAATGTTCCATGGTATTGTTATTCCAGCTACAGTTATTATAACGACCCTCGGTGGGCAAGTTTTAAATACTTTGAATATTTTTTAACACCATTGTTCCCATTCATTTTTATTCTTTTTATTAACATGCTGACTGTCAGACATATCCTTGAGGCCATTAAGATGCGTAAAGAACTGAGGGGTCAAAGGAAAACAGAGAATGATCCAGAGGTAGACAGCAGATGCAATTCTGTGTTTTTACTCTTTGCTATATCCGCCAGTTTTATCCTTCTCTGGTCGGTGTATGTTACATATGCATTTAATGCTGGCTTTTCCTTGAACTGGGATGATTTTTATCTCTTTGAACAATTTTCATATATGCTGCGGAGCTTAAGCTGCTGCACAAATGCATGTATTTATGTGATGATGCAGAAAAAATTCAGAGAGCAATTAAAGTATGTCATGAATTATCCAGTGATAAAAATAATTCAATTGATGAATGAATCCAAGTAACTGAGAGCCTATAATGGAGCAAGGAGTCAACGTGAGGAAGGGACCGAAAAGAGGAAAAGGATAAGCAACATGATAACACTCCTTTTTGAATGGGCAAGGAATAACCCTAAGATCCAACAAGAAAAAGATTGAGTGCAAAGTAAAGTGCTGTTAGCAATGAGCAACAGTTCGAAGAAAGTTGAACAAAAAAAACATAACCGAAAGAGAAATTAGATGAGCCTGAGAAAAGAAATTTGTTCCAAATAATTTCTTCTTAGACAGTGAACCAATACCAAGCAAAGATTTGAAGGAAAGTCTCATCATTCACTGCATGCTAATGTGGGAACAGCAACGATAGGCTCCTGTGAACTCCTGCTCATGGAATTCTCCGATACACACATCTGGACACAATTTAAAATTGAGAAGTTTCCTATTTTAAAGATTAAATAACATACTGTGAAAGAAATCTGTGTACTTTGGTTATAGGCGTTTTTTCAACAAGACTATGTTTCCATTCAGTTCTCCCGGCCTGATGCTGATATCACTTTCTTTTGTCATTCATTTCTTTCCACGAATCAGCTGCTGTGTTGATCGGGAGAATACAAGCTCAAATCAGAAGGCGTAGTGACAGATGAGATCCCATGCTTGGGAATGGGGTCGGATATCATGGACGAGCCAACATCCTCAGTGCTTCCATGGAAATGTTTTGTGGCTCTCCAGTGAGCCACAATGAGAACTTCTCTGATTTCTGTTTGTATGTGGCTTCCACCTGTGAAATGGCCCCTATATCCATCCCTGCCTCAGCTCTTATTTGGTAAATCAGTCATTCGTTCCATTGTGACCTCGGGACCCTCATATCCAGCACCATTTCACTCTGAAAGCAGATTATTAACTCCACATTTGCTTTATCCAGATTTCTTCCTCTATTCTGATTTGCTTTCACAACAAATCCTATTTCCTCATCATCCAGTTAACCTAATAACCAGCACAGGCATATTTTCCTCCAAATTATCGATTGTTGAATTCTCATCTGTCTTGCTTGTATTGGTGTGACTCGTGTTATAAACTCGATCTGAAAGTGTTAGATATTCAGCTGTGATATAAATGTTACCAGCTGGTGAAATGTTAGACGAAATTACTGATTTCATTGAATTAAGTCAAATGAAATGGAAGGTAAGCATTCCAAAAACAAAAGTACATTTGACAATTGGGAACAATCCTGTGTTACTGAACTATCTCAATGTCTGGACTTCATCTCTACTCCTTACGATTAAAGAGCTCCTTTTTAAAATGCTCCTTTAAAATCTTCCTTATGCACATGTTATTGTCATCTGACCTAGTATCACCTGCTATGGATCAACATTTATCATGCCAAACTAAATGGAGTTAAAGTATGTTTATGTAGTGATAGAGTTGTACAGAATGGAAATAGCCCCTTCAGTGTGACTCATCTATACCAATCAGATATCTAACATTAATCTAGTCCCATATGCCAGCATTTGGCACTTGTCCCTCTACAATTGTCCTGTTTATGCCCCTTTCCGGAAGCTTTTTAAATATTGTAATTGCACCAACTCCACCACTTGCTCTGACATTTAATTCCAAACTTGCACCATTCTGTGTGTGAAAAAGTTGCCCCTTTGTTCCCTTTTAAATATTTTCCCCTTCACTTTAAACTTATGTCCTCTAGTTTAAGACTCTCTTACTCTGGGTGAAAATGTTCACTATTCACCCTGTCCATGTCCCTCATGATCTTATAAACCTCCACACAGTCACAATTCAGCTTCCAACACTCCAGGCAAAATCAGCTCAGCCTATTCAGCCTCTCCCTATAGCTCAAACTGTCCAATTGTGGCAAATTCTTCATCCAAGTTTTCTGAACACTTTCAAGTCACAACATCATTTCTATAGCAGGGAGACCAGAGTTAGAGTCATGGAGACATAGATGTACAGCATGGAAACAGACCGTTTGTCCAACCTCTCCACGCCATCCAGATATCCCGACCCAATCTAGTCCCAACTGCCAGCACACAGCCCATATCTTTCCACACCCTTCCTATTCATATACCCATCCAAATGCCTCTTAAATGTTGCAATTGTACCAGTCTCCACCACTTCCTCTGGCTGCTCATTCCATACACGTACCACCCTCTGTGTGAAAAAGTTGCCCCCAGGTATCTTTTATATCTTTCCCTCTCACCAATGGATCAACATTAACTCTATTGAATTTGGCATGATAAAGATCCTTTTAAGTATGTTTATGAGGTGGTAGAGTTGTATAGAATGGAAATAGCCCTTTCAGTATGACTCATGCATGTCAATCAGATATCTTCTATTAACCTAGTCCCATATGCCAGCATTTGGCACTTATCTCTCTGAAATTGTCCTGTTTATGTACCTTTCTGGATGCTTTGTAAATATTGTAATTGCACCTACTCCGCCACTTGCTCTGGCATTTCATTCCAAACTTGCATCAACCTCAGGGTGCAAAAGTTGCCCCTTTGTTCTCTTTTAAACATTTTCTCCCTCACCTTAAATTTATGTCCTCTAGTTTTAGAATGCCCTGCGCTGGACGAAGACCTACACGATTTACCCAATCCATGTCCCTCATGATCTTATAAACTTTCATACGGTCACAACTCAGACACTCCAGCAAAAATTAGCCCAGCCCATTCAGCTTCTCCCGATAGCTCAAACTATCCAAACGTGGAAATTCCTTACCAATATTTTCTGATCACTTTCAAGTTACACATCTTTTTCATAGGGAGACCAGAATTGAATACATTTGTCATTAACTATCAAGCAGCACCTGCTTATCAATAAGCTGCTCAGTGACATTCTGTTTGGGTGCTGCTGGAGCCATTGAGCTCCTGAACTCATTACAGCCTTGGTTCAAACATGGACAAAATAACTCAATTCCAGAGGAATATCAAGGCTGCTTTTGAACGAGTGTAACATCAAGGATCCCGAGCAAAACTGGAATCAATGGGTATCAGGGGGCAATCTCCCCGGTAGTCAGAGTCATACCTGAGCTGAAAGTGTGTTGCTAGAAAAGCGCAGCAGGTCAGGCAGCATCCATCGAACAGGAGAATCGATGTTTCGGGCTTATGCCTGAAACGTCGATTCTCCTGTTCCCTGGATGCTGCCTGACCTGCTGCGCTTTTCCAGCAACACATTTTCAGCTCTGATCTCCAGCATCTGCAGACCTCACTTTCTCCTCAAAGAGTCATACCTGACACATGGGAAAATGGTAATGTTAGTTGGAGGTCAGTCAACTCAGCTCCAGGCTATCCCTGCAGAAATTCCTCGACCCAAACATCTTCAGCTGCTTCATCAATGACCTTCCCTCCATCATAAGGTGAGGAATAGGTATGCTCACCATTGATTGTGCAATGTTCAACACTATTTACGATTCCTCAGAATTAGACATTCCACATCATATAAAAAGCTTACCTTGTGAATCTGCAGTCACAATTTTTGCAGCAGGTGCAGTGACAGCAAAGACCAGGGGCTGCTGGGCATTAAATAAATTCTGTAAAAATTAACCTCATGAACTGGTAGAGTTTATGCTGAACAGGAGGAAAATGGGATGGCTCAATAAGTGAGATTATACATTTGGGTGGTTGCTTAACTAGAAACATAGAGTCATAGTCAGAGATGGACAGCATGGAAACAGACCCTTCGGTCCAACTCATCCATGCAGACCAGATATCCCAATCCAATCTCGTCCCACCTACCAACACCCGGCCCATGTCCCTCCAAACCCTTCCTATTCATATACCCATCCAAATGCCTCTTAAATGTTGCAATTGTACCAGCCGTCACCACTTCCTCTGGCAGTTCATTCCATACACGCACCATCACCTGCGCAAAAACGTTGGCCCTTAGGGCTCTCATGTCTTTTCCCCTCTCACCCTAAAACTATGCCCTCTAGTTCTGGACTCCCCAACCCCAGGGAAAAGACTTTGCCTATTTATTCTATCCATGCCCCTCATAATTTTGTAAACCTCTATAAGGTCACCCCTTAGCCTCCGACGCTCCAGCGAAAACATCTCCAGCCTGTTCAGTCTCTCCCTATAGCTCAAATCCTCCAACCCTGGCACCATCCTTGTAAATCTTTTCTGAACTCTTTCAAGTGTCATAACATCTTTCCAATAGGGAGGAGACCAGAATTGCACACAATATTCCAACAGTGGCCTAACTAATGTCCTGTATAGCCGCAACATGACCTCCCAACTCCAGTATTTGTCTCCCATCCTCCTCCTCAAAACAGAAAAAGTATTGTGCACCGATTTGGTAAGGTTATTAGTTTTATTTTTCAATAGTCTCTTTGGGAATTTAGAATGATGGGAATGGAATTCAGGGCAGCTGAATGCTCTCCCTCCAGAATGTGAGAGATAAGGATCACCATGAGTGTATCCCTGCTAACTGCATCTACAGGAAGTGCACCCAACTCCAGCTTTTCGGAAACCGCGTTAGATTAGATGACATAGTGTGGAAACAGGCCCTTCAGCCCAATAAGTCCACACCGACCCACAAAAGCGCAGCCACCCAGACCCATTCCCCTACACCTAACACTATGGGCAATTTAACACAGCCAATTCACCTAACCTGCACATTTTTGGACTGTGGTAGGAAACCGGAGCACCCG
Source organism: Chiloscyllium plagiosum (assembly GCF_037043375.1). Taxonomy (NCBI): domain Eukaryota; kingdom Metazoa; phylum Chordata; class Chondrichthyes; order Orectolobiformes; family Hemiscylliidae; genus Chiloscyllium; species Chiloscyllium plagiosum. The sequence continues at coordinate 111,691 of NW_028270195.1, read as the reverse complement.
GAGGAAACCCATGCAGACACGGGGAGGATGTGCAAACTCCACACAGTCCACCTGAGGCAGGAATTGAACCCGGGTCTCTGGCGCTATGAGGCAGCAGTGCTAACCACTGTGCCACCATGACACCCACAGAACCTGACCATGATATTTGCATGATAACATGGCTTTTACCGATTAATATTTGGAATCATTTTACTATGTGTGAAGTATCTCAGATTAGATTACTAACTGTAGAAACAGGCTCTTCGGCCCAACAAGTCCACACCAACTCACAACCCATCCATACCACTACATTTACCCCTTCACCGAACACTACGGCCAATTCACCTGACCTGCACATCATTGGAATGTGGGAGTAAACCACTGTGCCACCGTGCCGCCCAATTAAGGAACTGAACCTTGAGCTAGATGAAATTCAGATCATTTGGGAGGCTGAGGAGGTTATTGAGAGGGGTTATAGGGGAGGTAGTCACATCTCAGATACAGGAAAAAGGTAGATGGGTTACAGTCAGGGGATGCAAAGGGTAGACAGTGAAGTGATCCCCTGTGGTTTTTGAAGGAACCATTTTGGATACTGTTGAGGGGGAATGAATTAGCACATGTAAGCCATGGGGCACAGGTCTCTGGCACAGAGTCTGTCCCTGTTGCTCAGAAATGAAGGGGGAAGAGGAGCAGAACATCAATCATTGGGGACTCGATCGTTAGGAGGAGTAGATAGGATGTTCTGTGGGAACGAGAGAGACTCATGTTTGATGTGTTGCCTCCCAGGTGCCAGAGTTCGTGATGTACAGTATCATGGTTTTGGGATCCTAAACAGGGAGGTGGATGTGGAGCAGCTCCAAGTCGTGGCACATGTAGGCACCAACAATATTAGTGAGAAACAGAATGGGGATGTAAGGGAGAAATTCAAGAAGCTAGTGTGGAAGCTGAGAGGTAAAACAAACAGAGTTGTTATCTCTGGTTTGTTACTCGTGCTGAAAATGTGTTGCTGGAAAAGCGCAGCAGGTTAGGCAGCATCCAAGGAGCAGGAGAATTGACATTTCGGGCATGAGCCTCATTCAGGAATGAGGAAAGTGTGCTAAGCAGGCTAAGATAAAAGGTAGAGTGGAGGGACTTGAGGGAGGGGTGTTGGAAATGCAATAGGTGGAAGGAGGTTAAGGTGAGGGTGATAAGGTGAGGGTGGTAAGCCGGAGTGGGGATGGGGGCGGAGAGGTCAGGAAGAAGATTGCAAGTTAGGAAGGTGGTGCTGAGTTCGAGGGTTGGGACGGAGACAAAGTGGGGGAGGGGAAATGAGGAAACTGGAGAAATCTGAGTTCATCCCTTGTGGTTGGAGGGTTCCTAGGTGGAAGATGAGGCGCTCTTCCTCCAGCTGTTGTGTTTCAATGGTCTGGCGATGGAGGAGTCCAAGAACCTGCATGTCCTTGGTGGAGTGGGAGGGGGAGTTGAAGTGTTGAGTCACAGGATGGTTGGGTTAGTTGGTCCGGGTGTCCCAGAGGTGTTCTCTTAAACGTTCCGCAAGTAGGCGGCCCGTCTCCCCAATATAGAGGAGGCCACATTGGGTGCAGCGGATGCAGTAAATGATGTGTGTGGAGATGCAGGTGAATTTGTGGCGGATATGGAAGGATCCCTTGGGGCCTTGGAGGGAAGTAAGGGGGGAGGTGTGGGCGCAGGTTTTGCATTTCTTGCAGTTGCAGGGGAAGGTCCCAGGAGTGGAGGTTGGGTTGATGGGGGGTGTGGATCTGACGAGGGAGTCATGGAGGGAGTGGTCTTTTCGAAACGCTGATAGGGGAGGGGAGGGAAATATATCCCTGGTGGTGGGGTCTGTTTTGGGGTGGCGGAAATGATGATGGATGATCTGAAGTATATGGAGGTTGGTGGGGTGGTAGGTGAGGACCAGTGGGGTTCTGTCCTGGTGGCGATTGGAGGGGCTGGGCTCAAGGGCAGAGAAGATGCAGTGGAGAGCATCGTCGATCACATCTGGGGGGAAAATTGCTGTCTTTGAAAAAGGAGGCCATCTGGGTTGTTCGGTATTCGAACTGGTCCTCCTGAGAGCAGATGCAGCGGAGACAAAGGAATTGGGAATATGGGATGGTCTGAACGTAGTCCAGAGTCCGTGCAGGGTCAGTCGGTTCCATAGGCAGGTGCTGAGGAAGGAGATGTGGCTGTTTGAGAATGTGGCAGAAGAGCTTCTGGGCAGAGGAGATGACCTGGGGGTCTGAACGTAGTCCGGAGTCCGTGCGGGATCAGTAAACCTTTGTTACTCATGCCACATGTTAGCAAGGAATAGGGAGAGAGAGAGAGGAGTTGAACACATGACAACAGGGATGGTGCAGGAGGGAGGGATTCAAATACCTGAATAATTGGGCTCATTCTGGGGTAGGTAGGACCTCTACAAACAGAATGGTCTACACCTGAACCAGGACAGTAACAATATCCAAGGGTTTTTTTGTTAATGCTCTTTGGCAGGATTTAAATTAATTCATCAGGGGAATGGGAACTAGAATTGTAGCTCCAGTGTCCAGGAGGTTGAGAGTAGTGAGGCCATAAATAAGGTTTCAGGAGTGTAGGAAGTGCTTTGAAGTGTGTCTACTTCAACACCAGGATCATCCAGAAAGAGTTGGGTGAACTTGCAGCATGGATTGGTACCTGGGGCTTTGATTTTGTGGCTAATTTGGAGACATGGATGGAGTAGGGACAGAAATGGTTGTTGCAGATTTTGGGGTTTAGATATTTCAGTAAGAACAGGGAAGGTTATAATTGAGGGGGAGGCATGGCATTTTTAGTCATGGGCAGTATTACAGTGGTAGAAAGGATGTTTGATGAGGACTCATCTACTAAGGTAGTATGGACTGAGGTTAGTTACAGGGAAGAAGGGGTCATCCTGTTGGGTGTTTTCTGTATGCCTCCAAATATTTACAGAGATGTAGAGGAAAGGATTGCAAAGATGATTCTGGATAGGAGTGAAAGTCACAGGGTATTTGTTAAGGGGTCTTTAACATTCCGAATATTGTTTCAAAATGCTGTAGTTTGAGAAACTTCGATGGATCAGTTTTGTGGAATGTGTGCAGGAGGGTTTCCTGACACAATATGTAGACAGGCCAACAAGGGGCGATGCCACATTGGATTTGGTACTGGGTAATGAACCAAGCCAGGTGTTAGTTTTGGAGGGAGGTGAGCACTTTGGTGATAGTGACCACAATTTGGTTATGTTTACATTAGCGATAGATAGGGACAGGTATACACCACAGGGACAAAGGTTTTTATGATGCGATTAGGCAACAGTTTGAATCCATAGGATGGGAAAGGAAATTGAGGGGATGAGCACAATTGAAAGTTGAGCTTGTTCAAGGGAGAGCTACTGCGTGTCCTTGATAAGTATGTACCTGTCAGGTAGGGAGGAGGTTGTCAAGCGAGGCAACTGTGGTTTACTAAAGAAGTTGAATCGTTTTTCAAGGGAAGGAGGAGGCTTATGAAAAGAAGAGACGTGAAAGCTCAGTTAGGGTGATTGAGAGGTAAAAGTTAGCCAGGAAGAACCTAAAGTGAGAGCTCAGAAGAGCTCGGTGGGGACATGAGAAGTCTTTGGGAGGTAGGATCAAGGAAACCCCTAAAGCTTTTGAGAGGTATGTCAGGAATAAAAGAATGACCAGAGTAAGACTAAGGCCTGTCAAGGACAACACTGGGAAGTTGAATGTGGGGTCCGAAGAGACAGGAGAGGCACTAAATTAATAATTTTCAATCAGTATTCACAAAGGAAAAAGACAATGTTGTCAAGGAGAATACTGAGATACAGGCTCTTAGACTAGATTGGATTGAAGTTCAGAAGGTGGTGTTAGGAATTCTGGAAATTGTGAAAATAGGTAAGTCCCCTGGGCCAGATGGGATTCTCTGGGAAGCAATGCAGAAGTTTCAGAGCCTTTGGCTTTGATCGTTTTGTCACCATTCTCTACAGGAATAGTTCCAGAAGACTGGATGATAGCAAATGTTATCCCCTTGTTCAATAAGGGGAGTAGAGTCAACCCTGAAAGTTATAGACCAATGAGCCTTACTTTGGTTGTGGATAAGGATTATAAGAGATAACATATATAATAATCTAGAAAGGAATAATTTGATTGAAGATCACCAACACAGTTTTGTGAAGGGTAGATTGTGCCTCACGTAAACTAACCTAGCTTTCCAGATGACGGATGTCGAACACTTTGTCTATATTGGCATTCAGCAATGTAAACTTCTATTCCTTTATAAATCTTCTTTGTGACTTCTTCAAAAGACTCAGTTAAGTTATTGAGACATGACTTCCTATGCACTAAACCATATTGACAATCCCTAATCAATCCTTGTCTTTCCAAATATGTATAAATCCTGTCTGGCAGAATCCCTTCTGACAACTTATCTGCCACAGATATCAGGCTCACTGGTCAATAGTCCCCTACATTTTCGTTACCATCTTCCTTAAATAATTTCACAACATTAGCCACTCTCTAGTCTTCCAGTACCTGATCCGTGGTTATTGATGATATAAATATCTCAGTAAGAGACCCAGCAATTCCCTAACTTCCTGCAAAGTTTTGCGATATACCTGATCAGGCCCTGCGGATTTATCCATCCTTATACATTTTAAGATGCCCAGCACCTCCACTCTGGGATATGGAAACGTTTTTCAAGATATCACTACACATTTCTCCAAGCTCTCTAGCTTTTAAATCCTTCTCCACAGTTTGAGAATGATGTTGTGTTAAAGTGTGCAGTGATGGTGGTATCCTAGTGAGTGTAGCTGCCTTCTAAGCAGGTGGCCTGGGTTGGATTCCTGACAATTGCCTATTGAGACTTTTACATTGACCAAATGGAAAACTTAAAGCCAAAATGAATTTGATCAGTTTGAAAATACATATCACTTTCATTCCATATGTCTATCCAATGACTAATTAAATACCCTTAAAGCTCGTGAGTCTCATATTGTTGCAGGCTGGGTGTTGCATGCCCCTACTACTCTGAGTAAAGAAACTACCTCTAACATCTGTCCTTTATCTAGCAGCCCTCAATTGAAAGCCATGTCCCCTTGTGCTAGCCATCAACATCAAAGGAAAAAGGCTGTCACAGTCCACCTGATCTAACCCTCTGATTATCTTTTATGTCTCAATTAAGTCACCTCTCAACATTCTTCTCTCTAATGAAAACAGCCTCAAGTCATTCAGCCTTTCAAGGAACAAAGAAAATTTACAGCCCAGGAACAGGCCCTTCAGCCCTCCAAGCCTGAGAAGATGCAAATGTAGTGTCTAAACTTGTCGGTCAATTCCTAAGTATCTATATCCCTCTGCTCCCCACCTACTCATGCATCTGTCCAGTCACATCTTAACTGAATTTACCGTGCCTGCCTCTACCTCCTCTGCTGGCACCATGTTCCAAACACCCACCATCCTCTGTGTGAAGTTATCCCCTTAGACTTTCCACCTCTCACTTTGAAAACATGACCTCTTGTTATTGAATTCTTCACCCTGGGAAAAAACGTCTCTCTATCCACCCTGTCTGTACCCTTCATGATTTTGTAAACCTCAAATCAGGTTCCCCCCTCAATCTCCTTTTTTCTAGTGAAACTAAACCTAACCTGCTGAACCTCTCTTCATAGCTACATCCTTCCATACCAGGCAACATCCTTGTAAACGTTTTCTGCACCCTGTCCAAAGTGTCCACATCCTTTGGTAATGTGGCGCCCAGAACTGTACACAGTATTCTAAATGCAGCCGAACCAATGTCTTGTACAAAGACCTTTCCTCAAGACCTTCCTTCCATACCGGGCAACATCCTAGTAAATGTCTTCTGAACCCTTTCCAATGCCTACACATCCTTCTTACAATATGGTGACCAGAATTGTACACAATATTCTAAGTGTGGCCGCACCAGAGTTTTATATAAATGCAGCATGACCTCATAGCTTTGAAACTCAATCCCTCTATCAATAACAGCTAGCATAGTGTATGCCTTCTTAACAACCCTATCAACGTGGGTGGCAACTTTCAAGGATCTGTGTACATGGACAATGAGATCTCTCTGCTTATCTATACTACCAAGAATCTTACCATTCACCCAGAACTCCGCATTCCTGTTGCTCTTTCCAAAGTAAATCATCTCACACTTTTCCATATTAAACTCCATTTGCCATCTCTCAACCCAGCTCTGCGGCTTATCGATGTCTCTCTGTAACCTGCAACATCTTTCATCACTATCTACAACACCACCGACATTCGAGTCATCCACAAATTTGCTAATCCTTCTTTCTACACCCTCATCCAGGTCATTAATAAAAAAGACAAACAGCAGTGGCCCTAAAACAGATTCTTGCTAATTTGGCTGTGAAATATATACCTGAGCTTTAGTTGCTGTTTTGACAACAATTCAAACTTAACCAATCAGTTTCAATTATGCCCCAGAATGCAAAAACCCAATCGACTTTGAATTTATTGTTTTGCCAACATTGGAACAATGAGGCGATCTGATATTTGCCATACAAAAATGCGGATATTTTGAAAATTGCAGAAAGAGCAACTGCCATCGAGAGAGACCCAAGAAATTTGGTAACACTCACTATGAAAGGTACCTTTTCATATGAAACATACTCGCAGTAAAAAGAAAAACGACGACTATTGGAGCTCATCAGCTGAAAGAAGACAGGCACCGAAGATGACAGCCGCTGTGTGATTTTGAAATTAAGTTGATGTAATTTTAATATGTGTCTTATTAGAACAGCACATTGGTGTAGCGTTGGAGGCAGATAATAAGCAGTTAAGGGGTATGTGTGTGTGTGTGTATGTGCGTGTGTGTGCTTAGAGTTGTGCGTAGTTGTTGTTGAATGTTCACTTTTAGAGTTAAAAAATAAATTGATATTATTTTCTTGAAATAGTGGAATTTGGGAATTCTCTATCACTCATATTTTAACAGAGGTGAGCTTTTCTGGGTATTGGGTTTAATTAACAAAAGTGTTCACCACCATGTTGTAACAAGCGTCATACAATGGAAACACACCCTTCAGTCCAATGAGTCTATGCCAGCCATAACCTCAAACTAAACAATCCCACCTGCCTGCACTTGACCCATATCCCTCCAAATATTATTCATGTACTTGGTTAAATGTCTTCTAAATGTTCTAACTATACGTGCATCCACCACTTCCTCCGGAAGTTCAATCCACACACAAACCACCCGATCTGTAAAAACATTGGCCTTCATGCCTTTTTGAAATCTTTCTTCTTTCACCTTAAAAATATGCCCCCTATCCTTGAAATTCCCTCATTCTAGGGAAAGGACACCTGTCATTCTCCTTATCTGTACTCCTCATGACTTTTTATGAACTTTAGTAAAGTCACACAGAAACCTCCAATGCTCTAGGGAAAACGTTTTGGTCTATCTAGCCTCTCCTTATAACTCAGACCTTCCATTTCCAATGACATCCTAGTGAATTTCTTTTGAGCCCTCTCCAGCTTGATATTATTCTTCCTATAACTGGGTGACCAGAACTGGACACAATAATTGGACGCAGACCACACAGAAGAGCCCCACCAATGTCCTGCACCATCTCAACATGGCATCCCAACTTCTACACTCCAAGCAATGAAGGCAAGGGTGTGAACGCCTATTTAACCAACCTATCTCTATGCTGAAATGCAATAACTTTATGAAATCTAGAAGTAACTCTACAAATAAAACTGAATCTCAGGAGCAGCTGCAATATCTGCGTTACTCTCAGTCCACCATTTTCAGTATTAAGGCACACTCCAATTAGATAAACTATTCCGCAGAACATCCAAGTTTACTTACATTTATGGTGCCACCGTAGAATGGAGGCCATGAATGAGCAGTGAGGGTTCCCCACTGCCAACTCACTCCCCTCCCACCAACCAATTCTCCCAAAGTGAGCTGACTTTGCAGAGGTCACCGTGCAGCCCAATGGCTGGAGCAGCTACCCACATACACAGCCCACACACCTCTGGCCTCTAGTAACTGACCGTCATCCAGTCCAATACACCATCAATCCACCATCTAACACTCCCTATCCCTCCATCCACACTCCTCCTCCCATGCCTTCCTCGCTAGCTCCTTTCCCCCTTCTTACCCTCACACCACTCCTTCACTCACAGTCATTATCTGAAATTGCCTGGTGTTGCTTTGCAGGAAAAAGTCCTAAATCGCTTGTGGGAGTAGGGTCCAGCTCAACAAGATCCTCACCATTAGGATGCCCATTCTGGCAGGGACATGGAATTCATGTGTTCATATCTGAGATGATTTTGTAATGGTTCCCACTTTTCAGATTATTTGGCTCTCTCCCTCTCTCTTTCACACACTCTCTTCCATGCTCTCTCTCTGAACAGTGCCAACATTACATATCCACAAATAAAGATCAAGTCCTCACATCTCAATCCCTGAAAACCCTGGTTTAAGTTCAGCCAAAGTATTCAAACACCACAGGAACTTATCTAAAAGAATAACACAGCATCTCTCCAATTTTGATATAAGGAAGTATCCTTCAGATCACACCATAGCAGAAAGGACGTTCAATGGAAAATGATGACACCTTGAGCCTCTCAACATGGAGTTTTCAACAAACAAGCATTGGACATGTGACTTTCTCAGAAAGCTTTAAATGTTCAACTTAAGATTTTTCAAGTGACAGAAGCTCCTAGACTGGGGAATCATTTTTGTAATGAGCTCCAATCGATAGACAGAGCAGTCGGGAACATATTCTTTCAGAGGCATCTCCATCACTTGCATGATATATTCCAGTGAAGTCCAGAGAGTACATTATAGCAGTATACATGTTCAAGGTGACTATTACAGATTCTTCGGTTTTTATGTTCAAGTTTATGGGGAGGTGACAGAAAACAGTTCATGATCAGACTAGGATCCGTCTTTTTTTAAATGACAAAGAGGTTTCGAACAATTGTAGGCCTACTTGTGCCTATGGATCTGATATTGCTAATGTTCCTTACGTAAAAATGAGGTGACCAAATTTAAAGGGCATTGGCTAAGAAACAAGCCTTCCAAGTGAACTGTGTAAAATATGAAGACAGTTTTTAAAAGAATAAACTCTGAAATTATTGAATCGAACTACAAAAACATTTGTCGTCATCCAAACATGTCAAACTTCAGGTCTCATGTTAACTCTATTCTCATCATCAGTTGAGTAATGTTACTCTTTTCTGTGCCTCATTATAGATACATGAATTATTTGTCATTTACTGTATCTTTAATATATAATCTGCATGTGTAAAAGTTATTGCCGCATGTTTTAATAACTGCAACCAGTACAATCTCCTTGTGCAATAAATCTCTCTGTTTGTAGTTCATTACAACCAGCTGAAAATAAGAAGCTCGCTGGTATATTTAGAATTACAATGTGACTGGTCTCGTTTACAAGGCATATTGAGTTCTGTTAATGCATTTTACATTTAAACAGTTTGATACGTATCCAGTGAAAATTTGATTTGTGGAGTCAGCTTTATTTTGCTGGAAAAACAGTCATTGTTGGAAAAGTGTTTATGTTATAAGATCTAATAACAGACTCTGACTAGTGTAAATGCTGTGCTGTTTTTAATTCAAATGGCTGTGCCTGTTTGTAGTTTGCAAAGTCTGCCAGGCACTGAACAAAGAACATAGAGTATAGCACAGGAACAGGCACTTCCGCACACCATATCTATACTGACTATGATGCTATTTAATGTTAATCCAAAGTAATCTATTCACTGCTTGTTCATGTGTCTGCTCAAATGTTGCTATCGTATCTGCTTCCAGTACTTCTCCGTTAGCATGTTTCAGGGACCTACTACCTCTACATAAAAAGCTAACCTCACATCTCCTTTAAACGTTCCCCCCTCACCTTGATCTGATGTCTCCTAGTCTTTTACACTTCCATCCTTGGAAAAAGACTCCAAATATCCACCATTTCATCATTTCATTTACTTCTATCACATCACCCCTCAGCCACCAACATTGCAATGAAAACAACCCAAGTTTGACCACCTTTCAACTAATAGACTCCAGTCTCAGCGATATCCTGGTATATCTCTTTTGCACCCACTCCAAAAACACTGCATCTTGCTTGTAGTTTGGTGACCATAATAACACACAGTACTAGAAATGTGTTCTAACTAAAGTTTTAAACAACTATAACATGACTTGCTAACTTTTATACTGCAAATAGTGAAAGCAAGAATGCTGTATGCCTTTCATCCCCATCTTATTTACTTCTATTGCCACTTCATAGAGAACTACAGACCTGCACCCCAAGATACCCCTGAATGTCAATGTTCCTAAGGGTCCTGCAATTTATTGTATACTTTCATTTTGCGTTTGACCTCCTAAAATGCATCACTTCATACTTGTCCAGATTAAACTCCATCTGCTGTTGCTCCACCCAACATTCCAGGTGAATTATATTCTGCTGTCTACTCTGACAAACTTCCTCACTATTCACTCGCAGAAAGTGAGGACTGCAGATGCTGGAAAGTCAGAATTGATAAAATATAGAGCTGGAAATAGCACAGCAGCATCAGAAGAGCAGGGTAGTCGATGTTTGGGGCAGAACTTTTCATCAGGACTCATGTTGAATGGTCCTGTCCGTAACGTCAACTCTCCTGCTCCTCTGATGCTGCTTGACATGCTGTGCTTTTCCCAGCTCCACATTTTATCAACTCCTCACTATCCTTGATTCTTCAATTCTTGTGGCATCTGCAAACTTATTAATCACACCGCCAAATCATATTTAGAGGGAGAGGGAGCAAACAATCAAGGTCCCAGCACTGGTCTTCACAGAAAGCCATGGGCCTTCACTCAGAAGAACACTCCTCCATAATTACCTTCCATCTTTTTGTGAGAAACAAAGCTGACTCACTTCAATAATTTCAGTCCAAGACAAGATCTGAATCAGTAGTGTCATTTATTTTACACTTGCAAGCGGGTGTGGTGTCCACAAAGCAGGGACAAAAAACACCGAATTCAACAAATTCTCGATATTTATATAATTTGGTTCCTACATTTTTTTTCTTATTTCATTGTTTAACCCCCTGTTTACATCCTCCACTTCCCTAAGACTGACTCCATTACTCCCATTTATCTCCAGCCTTATCCGGCCTTGTCTGTGACAAAATGCTTTATTCTGGCCTCACAAGGCCGTTTGACCTCATCCCACTGCAGGTCATTGTTAGGTATATTCTTTCTTCATCATTATCTATTCTCTCCATCTGGGCCTCTCTGGAGGCCATTCTGATCTCTGTGACCTCTTTAATTGGGGTTTGTTCCTGTGTCTCTGTAAAAGTGGGAAACAGGTGTTTGTACAGGCATATCTGGCCTAACTTCATCCCCTCACAACATCTTATCTATTTGCCCATAATATCTACCATTGTTTTGCAATCACGTTTCACGCTGGCATACCACTTTAGCTAATACAAAAACAATTATATATTTCCTCCTCATAGTTTCCATTCTTGTTGACTCAGCTCTTGGCCAAAACAATTACACACTGATGTGAGTTCATTTACTTTGTACCAGAAATTATAATTACAGAATTGCAGAAGAAACATTAATTTACCTATATCCCACAATTTCCCCTTTTTCTTTTGTTACTGTTTGTTATCTTCTGCATTTTTCCTTTTAAACATCGTCCCCGAAATTCGCAAGCATCATTCTGGAGATTTCATCCATCTTGGTCTCACTCATCTCCTCATCATTTAGTCGATAAAGTTCCTCTGTCTGATTCCCTTTTAGGGGCATTTGTTTCATCAAGGCTGTTTCAATCTGCCTTTGGGTGAGCCCTCGTATACAGTGTATGATACAACAGCCAATGGCCACCAATACCCCGACTATTACTATCAGGGAAGTAAGGATAGAAACCACCACCCCCTTCCATTTTCCAAACCATGATTCAAGCCATCCCGTGAGAGATGTGTCTACTCCTGAATTCTCAGCCAGTTCTTCTGCTAAGGTAGTCAATCCCCTCAAGGCCCGAGTAATTGAACCATCAGGTGCAGTGTTATTAGGAATAAAGATACAACAGCTTCCTCCTAATATCACACCAACACACACACACACACCCTTTTTCTGAAAAAATCATATCAAGGGCTATTCGGTTTTCCCATGCCATCCTACTTGTCGCATCAAGCTGTTCTGATATTCCTTTAACCGCATCTCTTGTATAATTTATAAATCGCTGTTGATTATAGAAAATGTAATTTATCCAATCTACATTTTTATTAATTGTTACCCACCAAAAGAGAGCTGACTCAAAGCCTGCTGCAATCTGGTTACGAGCCTTGAATTCATCAGGTACTCCCCTAGGGACTCCTACCGAGTCAAGATAAATCCTGTCATTGAAAGAAGTATCTAACAGTAATCTCTTACCCGTTCCCTTTTTCCCTACTATCTTTTCCTTCCCAAATACCAATGTAAATGGAATTGCCAATTGTACAATTGCACGTATCCCTCTCCAATGCAGAAGTAGCGTGGGTCTCAATATTTTGCCTCCACAGTACCACCACAGATTCACTCGGGGAACCTTTAGTGCTGAGTACTTCCCTCCCTTCTCCGTTTCGGTAACATTTTTAATCTCTGTACATAATTTCAGCTCCCCCCAAATCTCTCGACCGACTTGTACCTCGCCTACGCACACACGACATGTGGTTTCCAACTGCGGTGGAAAATGTGGGGGGGACTTTTGCATCTTTCTTCTCCAAGGGAGGGAACATCAGAGATAGAGAGGTACAATTCCTATCATTCCATGTAGTCTCATCCTGATACAGGGCTGTCATACATTTCATGCCCTTCCTGTCTCGCTTCCACCCGAGCGGAAAGGGAACCACCTGGGCCACTGGCCTACTGGAGGCATGCATAGCAATTGCTTTTGTTCAGACTTTTTGCAGTACACTTTACCCATTCAACCCAGGCATTTGCATCCCCATACCCAGTTTCTATTTCGATAGTCTGTTTCAAATCCTTTACCTCTATAATTTTTACTACTTTAGGATCATTGGGAGGGGTGAAAGGTTGTATCTTATTACACAGTAATTCTACCCGTTTTCCCTGTCCTACGCTAATTCGAAAACAACAGCCCAAGAAATCCTTCCCATTTGCTTTCATCTCTATCCCAAATGTCTCATTTAATTGTATCTCATAGGTGCCCCCCCCGCCCCCACTAGAATTGCTTCGTGCCATGTGGTTTTCCTTATTGTCAGGTATATTGGGTTACACGTTTTATCGGGACAATCAAGAGCTGGTCAGAAGGGAGCCCGGTGTACTGTGACGAGACCATTATACCAAGTACCATCCCCAAGGCCATCCCCATAGGACTTAAGATGTATCTCTGAGCTGCAGTACTGTCTCTGATTATCTACATCCCCACAATTTACTAAGCTGCATGCATCAGCGTCTATTACTTGTGGATTATCAGACTCAGGAACCGTTAATAACACATAAGAAAATGATATTTGACAAAATCCCAATACTAAGAGGGCTAGCATCATAACTCTAAGCATTCCCAGTATTCTAAACATCATGCTGAAGCACAAAAAGACTTAATATACAATTTTACAGAAATAATCCCGCGCTCGCGTCACCACTGTATAATCAGTTACTCAAAGTCTCTTTAGTCTGAGTTTCAGCGGGTCTTGCGTTGATTCGGCTGTCCAGACCTCTTCCTCAACTGGAGGGTCCACTGGCCCTTTGATCCGAGTGTAATGAGTCCAGCCTTTCTCCGCCGTCCTTATTGCCGTTTCGGTAGTCAAAAGAGCCTGGTACAGCTCTTCCCAGTCCGGCTGCAATTTGGTCTCTGTCCATGATTTTACTAAGATCCAATCGCCTGGCCGGATGGGGAGTACGGTGAATTCAAGGGGCGGAGTCTGTGCCAATAAACCCTGTTTCCTGAGGAAAGATAAAGAGGCGGACAAGCCCAATATATACTTCTTTAAAAACAAATCTTTAGTTTCGGGAATTGGCAGTTCTCCACTCGTTACCAGATAAGGTAATCCAAATAAAATTTTATAGGGGGGGGGGGTAGTCCCAAATCTTTCCTCCGCCAAGGGACAAGCCCAAAAGGCATCCTTTAAATCTATCACACTAAACCATTTGTGGTCATGGGGGATCTTACTTAATAACGTAGGGGTTTGGCACCACTGGGTGCCTGACCTGTACTATCCGATTTAATGTTCTTAAATCCTGCACCAATCGATAAGTTCCATCAGATTTCCGCACTGGTAGAATTGGGGTATTATAAGGAGACATACATGGCTCCAACAGTCCATCTCTAAATCAGTCCCTCAATTACTGGCTGCACTCCTCGTTTACCTTCTATGGAAATAGGATATTGTCGCTCACAGACAACGTCCCCTTTCCTTTTTAAACTTATTAGAAGGGAAGGGATCTGGAGTTCTCCACGATTCCCTTCCCTAGCCCATACAATAGGATCTATCTCTCTCTCCACATCCTCTGTCAACATTGCCATTTGCACAACTAATTCTTTTTCCTGAACTCCAATCGCCAGTCCTAAGAGGATAATTAAGTCTCTCCCTAGTAAGTTACTTCCTATATCAGGGATATACAGCAGTTCCCCTGTGACCCTATCCTTAGGACCTTCTATCATCATAGGTTTAAATACTGGAACAGTAAATCCTTCCCCTTTTACCCCCGAAACAGTAATTGACCGTGTCGACATTTCTACTTTCTTTGGTTTAAAATGCAGCGATGACCGTGCTGCCCCTGTATTTACTAGGAAGACTACCTCCTCCCTATAGGGTCCCAGCTTCAAGTTTATCAAGGGTTCCTGGTGGGTCCCCCAGGACAGGAACCCCTGACACCCCTATTCTTCATCAAAATTCATAAGCGGAATTGCTCTTTCTTCCCTTTGTAGATCAGGACACTCCCACCTAAAATGCCTTATCTTTCCACAATAATAGCATCCTGCCTGTGGAGACCTCCATCTCTGCCCCTGTCGCTTGAACCCTCTATCAAATGCTCCCCCTTGTCCTCTCCCTCTCCCTCTCTGTCCTACATGCTGCCACCCGCCACTCCGGTTTCTCAATATTGGTTCCATTCTCTTCTTAACTACCTCATCAACCGCAGCTACCATCATTTCACCTTCTGTTTTTGTCTCTCATCCTCCCTCTTTACAAACACTTTCTGTGCCTCTCTTAACAATTCATCTAATGGTTTTTCACTCCACCCTTCTATATCTTTCTCTGTATGTCTGGCCATGCCTTTGTCACAAAATGTACTTTCAAAAGACCCTGTGCCACTGAGTCCTCAGGGATCATTCCAGAATATTTCCGCATTGAGTCCCTTAATCTTTGCAAGAAAGCTGAGGGAGTCTCATCTTTCTCCTGTCTAACTTCAAAGGCTTTAGTCAAATTCTGTGACTTCGGAACTGCCTCTCCTATTCCTTTTAGAATCAGGTCTTTCAATTCCCTCATTTCTTCTCTATGCTCCGGGTGGACCTCGAGGTGGAAAAATGTTCAAATCATCTCTGAATATCAAACTCTTCACGGGGAGAATGTGCAAACTCCACACAGTTAGTCGCCTGAGGCGGGAATTGAACCCGGGTCACTGGCGCTGTGAGGCTGCAGTGCTAACCACTGTGCCACCGTGTCGCCCCCACTGTAAAAGTGTGCTCCTTTGTACTTGGCCCTCTGACTAAAATGAACAGTTGCTGCCTATCCACCCTGTCCATGTCGCTTATAAACTTATCCGTCTGAATC
Organism: Chiloscyllium plagiosum; assembly: GCF_037043375.1. NCBI lineage: Eukaryota > Metazoa > Chordata > Chondrichthyes > Orectolobiformes > Hemiscylliidae > Chiloscyllium > Chiloscyllium plagiosum. The sequence goes on along the minus strand of NW_028270195.1, from coordinate 95,966 downwards.
ACTGACTCCTCAGTTTTCGCTGCTCCAGAGTAAACAACCAGAGCTTATCGAGCCTCTCCCCATAGCTGATATGATCCATTCCAGGGAACATCCTGGTGAATCACCTCTGCACCCTCTCCAGTACAATCACATCCTTCCTGGAATGTGGTTCCCGGAGCTCCATGCAGTACTCCATTTTTGCCGAACCAAAGCCCTGTATTGCTCTTGTAATCTACACCCTGATTAGGAAACGCTACACCCAAGTTCCAATTCATAACTAGCCCTTAAACCTGTTCAGGAGAAAGTGAGGAATGCAGATGCTGGAGATCAGAGCTTAAAAAATGTGTTGCTGGAAAAGCGCAGCAGGTCAGGCAGCATCAAAGGAGCAGCAGAATCAACGTTTCCGGCATAAGCCTTCTTCAGGAATCTGCCCGAAACATCGATTTTTATGTTTTTTTAATGCTGCCTGACCTACTGCGCTTTTCCAGCAACACATTTTGTAAGCATTAACCTGTCCAGTCACATTCAGGGATGTGTGGAGAAGCACAATCTTAGCTTCCCAGTGTGCTGCCATTCATTGAGTCCTCCCCTGCCTGGTTCCATCTCCCAAAGTGCATCACCTAATATTTATCAGGATTACATTCCATCTGCCATTGATCTGCCCATCTGATCATTCCATGTGCATTTTCCTGTAAACTTAAGGCGTTCCCCCTCACTGCTAACCACCAAGCTAATGTTTATGTCAAACATACACTTACTTATTACACCTTCCCCACTCTCCACCTAGCCCCCTCCACATTCGGATCTATATTTTGTTATGAATAACATAAACAATAAGGGACACAGCACTGATCTCTGTGGTACACCAAGGGACACTGGTCTCCAGTCACACAAACAGCCTTCTCCCACCACCCTCTGTCGCCTGCTACTAAGACAATTTTCGTTGTAACTTGCCAAGTTATCCTTCATATTGTGAGATTTTACTTTATTTTTCAGTTTCCCAGGTGGAAATGTGTCAAAGGCCTTCCTACAAAACTAAATAATCTACCTCCTCAAACTAATTCAATCAAATCCATTTGATGTGACTTCCTTCTGATAAAGTCATGATGATTATCCCTGATCAAACCTTGCGTCTCTGATTGGAGTTCGATTTTCTCCTTACCTATTTTATCCAGTAGTTTCCTTAACAGTGATCTAATACTCGCTCGTCTATAGTTCCCTGGTCTATCTCTCCCACCCTTACAGTGAAGTGGAATTGTATTAGCAGTTCTCTAGTTCTCTGGTACCTCACCTATGGTCAGATTCTAATTAAAATATTCAGTCAGTATCTTTCCTCCTTTGACCCCAACAACCGCCTGTAATACAACTCATTCAGACATGGAGATTGGTCCAAATTTGTACAGAACAAAACCTCAAATCCCTGATCGTATTTTATATCAATCTGTTCAAGAGCTTCCTAATCCATCTTCTTGAATTCCATACCTGCCTCCTCCTTCTCCCAAGTAAAATAGATGAGAAGGTCTCATGGAACAATCCATCAATGTTCTCCAGCTTGACACACAGATTGCCCCTTCGGTTTCTAACGGATACTAGCTGTTTGCTGATTATTCTGTTCTACTTGTCCGTGTAGAATATCGTGGGATTCTTCCTGATCTCGCCTACTTGTACTTCTCCATGTCCCTCTGTTATTCAGTCCTTTCGATGTTTCTCAGAGACACTACAATCAACTCTCATGTTTTGAAACTCGAGATCACAGGCTGAGGTTCCCCAGCAGACAATCTTGCCATTTTACGGATTAATCTGGATAATACCTTTTGCAATTCCTCTGTAGTCAATATATTCTTTTTGATATTGGGACTCCGAACGATACACAATATTCTATGTTTTGTCTCACCAACGCTCGATGCAACTGGTGCACGACATCCTCTATCTTCCAGTTACATTCACATGAATGTAAACTGAATTTTTACTTTCCCAGTGGCATATGCTCTTTCCAATACCTCTCGCTTTAATGTTTCTTATGAACTTACAGTATGAGTTCTTTAGAAAAAGCTCATGAATATCCAACTATACATTATCCAATGGTTCATCATTGCCTATGTCCACAAGAATCATCTTCAAACCATTCCAAAAATATGTTTGCCAGTTCTGGTTTTCCTTTCATCGGTACATTCTCACACTCCCCAGTTATGTTATTACCTTCTAAATATCTAGTAGCATGTTCTTTGTTATCGAGTCCAACAGATACTTGACTGCGGATGACAAGATAACTGGTCTGTAGGTCACCACTCTCCAAATTCAACATTTCTTAAACCGTTGGATAATATTTATAACCTTTGCCTTATCCAGATTGGCTAAATGCCTTTCGGGAATGTGTCGGAAAATAAAGTGTAAATCCTCGATGCAATCAATATATCTATTGCTGCTTCCTCTGAAATTCGCTCGTCTGTCAGATTTAGAAATATTCGATCCAGCTTTCTTTACAAAGATAAGAATGATCTTAGACTTTACTTACACAAGTCCTGTGGTCACTTGGTATTTCTGGAAGATTTTGTGGACATTCTTCCATGAAGATAGATGCAAAGAAACTGTTTCTTTTCCCTGCGATTTCTCTGTTCTCTGCAATAAATTATCCTGAACGCACACCAACTGTTCCACATTTGACCTTGTTTTTATTTTTTTTTCAAGCATTGTAGACGCTTTTTAGCAGTCTTTATGTTTTTCTTTCGTTTGCACGCTTTTTCTCATTTTGATTTTTTCTCAGATTTTTGGTCATCCTTTGCTGGGTCCTACATTTCTCTGAATCCACTGGCTCACTGCAACACTTGGCATTTTTCTAAGCTGCCTCCTTTTATCTAATAGGAAGATGAAGGTGGGATTGAAAGTGATAGTCGGAGAGGAGGGTTAACCAGATTGATAGGGAGGAAGGTGGACACATAGGAACATTCAAAAGAGCGGTGCTAACTTGGAAGTTTGGAGTAGGATAAAGTGGGATTAGAGGAAACGGAGAAATCCACTATGAGCCCTTGTGTTTGGATGGTCCCAAGACAGAAGATGAGGCTTTCTTCCTCCAGGCTTCTGGTGGCTTGGGTTTGGCGATAGAGCCGGCCCAGTGCCCTTATGTCCTTGGCAGAGTGGGAAGGGGATTTAAAGTGCTCAGCCAAAAGGCGATGGAGTTGTTCAGTCTGGCTGTCCCAGAGATGTTCGCTGAAATGATCCACAAGTTGATCTCCTGCGTCGCCAATGTAGAGAAGACCACATTGAGTTTAATGGTTGCAGCAGATGAGGCGTTCTGTCTCCCTTAATCACCTATCACTTTCAACCTGACCTTCATCTACCTATCGCAATCCCAGCTACCTCCCCCGTCGCACCCCCTTTGGACAATGATCTTCCAACAATGCTCTGTATTCCCCCAGAGAGCTGAGACATCTCTGAGCTGGGTGGGAACCTTAAAGCAGGCTGGTAAAGTATTGCTGCTGCTGTACAAGTTCTTAGTGAGATCACATCTGGAGTGGTGTGTACAGATTTAATCTCTTCAATGAAGAAAGGTTGTTTTAAATTGGACGCAGCTCAGAGATGGTTCCCTCAACTGATTCCTGCAATGAAGGTGCTAGCTTTTAATGAAAGGATGATCAGGTTGACCCAGTAGCCATTGGAGTTAACAAAAAATGAAGATGATCTTATTTGAACATAGATGATAGAAGGATTCAACATGTGAAGTGAATTACACAGATAGTGGAGTAATCCATTCCGTTCTCCAGCCTGTTACACAAGAACAACAGAAGGATATTCAGGCCTTCAAACCTGTTACACCAAAACAGGACGAGGCTATTCAGCTCCTGGAGCCTGATATACACTTACCGAAGGAGGCCAATCAGCCACTCGAGCCTATGCTGCACCAGTATCCTGTTAAACAGCAACAGGATCAGTCCATTCAGCCTCCTCATGTCTGTAACATAGGAACTGGAAGAGGTCACACATGGACTGGAGATTGTTACACTGGGATAACAGGAGGCCATTCAGACCCACCGAGCCTATTGCAAGGGAATTGGATAAGGATAAAAACTATCTGAGACTTCTTTCATGAGAAAGGAAGCGGTAATTTAGACACGTGATTGTTGTATGGGAAGAAGAGAAGACCAATCAATCCCTCGGTCCCATCTTCAGGATACATGAGGAGACCGTTCAGTATATCCACCTGTGATGGCGAAATATGAGAAGACCCATCAGCCCTTTAAAATGTTACACCGCAACAGGAAGATTCCATAATCTCCCAATCCTCTAAAGCATCAATAGGAGGAGGTATTATGGCCTTGGGGATGGCAACATGGGAACACCAGAAAGACGTCAGCCCATCGATATTGTACACCAGTAGGATGATGACGCCATTCAGTCACACATGTATCTTACACAGCAATTGGGGCAGATCTCTTAAAGCCTTGTGCACATTAAGCAGGAATTCAAAGAAAATGTAAAGGTTTTCGAAAGGGAAGAACTTGTAATAATGGCATACATTAGGGACTAAAGAGTAACAATTAACTGTTGCAATTTAAGGCAAATTATTGGAATCCATTGTTCAAAACATTTGCAAACTTAAACCACAATCCATCAGAGTCAACATGGTTTTATGAAGGCTAAATCGTGTTTCGATTATTTGGTTGAGTTATTTGAAGATGTCACAAACATCTCCAGGATTGTGTGAATCCTGGAGATGGAACATATCTCGGCTTGCTGAAGGCATCGGATATGTCGCTTCTCCAAAGAGTAAGTGGTAAGATGAGACAACATGGGTCTAGGAGTAATGTATTAGCTTGGATGGAGGATTGGTTAACCAACAAAATGGAGTCAGATGGGAATAAATGTGTCATATTCTTTTGGCAAATGCAATTTGTGGGGTGCCATTGATTTCAGTTCTCATGCCTCAACCATTTGCGATTGATGTTATTACTGTAGTCGGTTGATGGGATAGAAGATACAATGCCACATTTTCAGATGACACTAACATGGGAAATTACTTCAGAATGATGATGCAAGAGATTTTAAAACTATATGGATAGGTTGGGTGAACGGGCCAACATTTGGCAAGGAAAATTAAAGTGAATAAATATGGCGCTATTCAAGTTGGCCAGTATAAGAGAAAGACAAATTATTATCTAAATGGAGAGAAAGGATACAGTAGAAAGGTAGGGAGTGTTGGTGTAGCTACGCAAGGCATTAGTGAGGCTGCAACGGAGTACAGTTTGGGTGTCCTGCAGAATGAGCTATTTCCATTGGAGGCAATTCGGAGGAGCTTCATTAGATTGATTCCATATTTGAAGTGTTTGTCTTATGAAGAGAAATTGAACAGAGATACAGGTGCTGAGTTTGGTGATGTCGCTGTGGTAAGCAAGAGATGAAATTACCAAGAGAGGGTGGAAAGTCTGCAAGTAGATTCAGAGGGGTAAAGATAATAGATAATAGTGTGGCAGGTGGAATTTAACATGATATAACCTGTCATTTCATTTACAGGAATAATGGAAAGCAATATGTTACTAAAATGGAGAGAGATTACAGGACTTAATGATACTGCGTCCTGGGGGGTCCACTCAGATCCGTTCAGACAAGGGAGGTTTTGCTCCATCCGTAATCGTCAGCTCCCAGACACTCCAAGTGACACCATTGCTCTCCGAACACATGGAATACTTTGATGTGGTTGATTGATGGTGGTGATGGTGTTTTGAAACGTGCATCAAGGGGACGGCCTTTATCCAAGATATATTCATTTCTTTCTACGTGAAGACCCAATGGCGATGGGAATGGCTGACTGCTTCTGAATGAAGAGGCCATGACTGCTGCCACGACAGTGGGTATTCACCAATATAATGCACTGTGATGGGCACACTGTAACATTAATAGAAAGAGAACTCCTTCAGTTCCTCTACCTCTCCCCATTGACATGGATACCCTGCAGATGCAATTTACTCCATCGGCAAACCCAATATACTGAATACACTTGGCAGCTCCCTGCTGAGGGAGAAACATTCTATATACCTCATCCACCATATATATGCTCCTTCACCGAATGGTGACATTGATGTTGAGATACTGGGAGATGATGGATATGCCACCTCGTCCTGCCTGGAAAGTTCTGGATTATAGAAGCTGAATGAAACAGTGACCCTAATAGCCACTGGCAGCAGCAGCCTCCCCCTGGTGTGAAGCTGCAGGTCGTGTTGAAGGAGGGGACACCATTCTGTGACCAGCTCCTTGTTCAGTCAGTGTTCCCTCACACTCTGCTCCTGAGTCAAGTGCAGTTTGGGAAGCTGTTCCTGGAAAACCCGGGGTGAATATAGCAGATCGCTTTCCCCGCACATACACTGACGCCATGGTTTCAGAGCTTCCCCTCTCTGCAGCCTCTGCTCCATTTGTTGTTCATGTTGCAGACCCAGATGCTGTAACTACAGTCCCCATGCTCCATCCAGAGTTGGGTCGCCAAATCCTCAGGTCTCCCTGAATGTCAGAAACAGCTCACAGCACAACCTCCAGCAAACCATCCCCAGCTGCTGGACTAACTTTTCAATTTCAGGAGCTAGTCAGAAACCACTTGGTACAAGTGTTGTGGACCAGTCCATATCCCCGCAAAATATTGAAAGAAGGCCGCTTAGACCCAAACCTTTCCTTATTTTGAATATAGATGTGAAGTGTGCCTTACAGATATGTTGCAACTGGTCAAACCACTCGACATTAAGCAAAATATAATCTATTCAAATGCTTTAGTTAAAATACAATCAAAGAAAAGAAAATTTCTGGATAGCTTACATGTTAGAACACTTGCACAAACAATAGATACCATACCTACTTGGTTTACACCGCTTGGCAAAAAGATATATTCAAATACAGATCCTTACAGCAGTTTTCCAATCCAGGAGGAAACAGCATCAACAGAGATCTCAGAATGAAAAGCAGCGGGGATCACGTATTGAAACTTCCAACCCTTCTAGAATCCCCAACAGCTTCTGAATGCTGCAGCTAAAAACAAAATGAGGAAAGCTGGTCTGGGAGTGCTGGCCACTGCCCTTCCATTGTTACCACCGCTTTAATGAAACCCGAAGGCTTTCTCAGTTATTTGCTTTAACTGTTTTCAGACAACAGTTCTGCACCTGTGCATTTAAAGCCTCTATTTTAAAAATTCCAAGAGAAAATAACCTTTTTAGAGTGATAGTATCCTCACGACACCAACTTTAATAAAATAATCGATCAATATACAAGTGTGGATTCATTTTAGACCTGCTAGACTTCCTTATATATATATATATATATATATATAATTGACTCTGACCATATAAATGTCCACAACTAGATTAGATTTCAATCTATTTACTCCTGCAACAGAATGCCTTTGTCTTTCTTCATCCAGGTCTCCACAACATGTCAAAAGTTAGGTTTCCTCGCCCTGTCACCTGTATAATTTCAAATTGAATGGCAGCAATAATAAGCTCAATCGAAACAGACTGGTCTTTCCTTCCCTAAACTTCTCCAAAAATTTAAGGGTTCACGATCAGTTTTAAAGATTTGGCTCATGTATGTTATTCGCAATTTAAATGCTGAAACGTTGTAACGCCAACAAAAAGCTCAAGACCTCCTTCCCCATTGTGGAATAAATCTATTGATGTTTCCAACGGACACTCCGACCACACGTTACATAATGGAGCACTTCTCATCTCTCCAACAGTCCTTCTGAATGACATAGCTCCTCATGTCTCAGCATAAAAGAGTTACATGCTTCTGTACCTCTTAATGCTGTAACCTCTTTCCCTGCTACTTCTGTCGTATGCCAGTAAAGCTAACTTTCACAGGTATATATTTTAAGATGTCGCACATTCTTCCCCATGCCTCACAGAAATCAAACTTTGATTTCTGAACTAAATCATCATCAGCAGCCATTTCAGCTTCTAAACTGCTCTTCCACACGAGTTCTCACGACTGCAGGAAGTGAATTGTTGAACTGCTCCAACATAACAGTGTCATAGCTTTGCTCTGTTTTTAATACCCTTATCCACTATTTTAAATTACTTTGTTTTATTCTTTCAAACTCAATGTGAGTTTAAACAGGGACCGTTTTTTAGATTCCTGAAACGCTGACTGTCGGCTTCTAGCACAAGCTCATATGCACTTTAGTTGTTTGGATCAACTAAATCCACATTGTCACTGGCCACTGCATTAGTTTAGCCACTTTCTCAAATGAAATTCAAAAGGCTTCCCCATCCTTCTCATCAAATTTAGATAATGCCTGGGTGCATTTAAACAGAACCTCAGTAGGCCATTGGCTACTACAGGGTTGCTCAACCTCACAATCCTCCTCATCCAGCCTACCATCTACCTTGATCTCCACCTTCTTTGTCAACTTTCCTCTCTAATTGCTAACTGTTTAAGTTGAAACTCTCTGCTTTTCTTCTCTCCCTTTCTCTTTTACTTCTTCATTTCCTTTTCTTTTATTTCTACTTTTCATCATAATTCAAACTGGTTCAATTCCTTCTCATATTCAAAGTGCCTCATTTGAAATTGAATGCTAGCCATTTCGAAAGCGTCTGATGGCGGTGCCGTCCAATGTAATTCCGGAACTATAGCTATAATTATCTCTCATTTTCGCACAGACAAAAGCAAACCAAACTCAAGCTTGTCTGCCAATTCCTACAGCTTTGCCTTCATTACCTTTTGTAAAAACACCAAGTTTACTTCTTCCACACCCAGAGAACTCTTAGTGACTGAAAGAATCTTTATACACAAAACACTGTTTAAACCAGCCAAATCCAATATTCGAAACAAAAGACACTAACAACTACCATATGCGAACTTTGAACCGAATAATTTCCCGGTGCATAATCTCCAGTGTCTGCATGATCTTATTCTGGATTCTCTGGTTTCCTCCCACAGTCCAAAGATGTGCATGTCAGGTGAATTGGCCATGCTAAATTGCCCGTAGTGTTAGGTAAAGGATAAATGTAGGGGTATGGGTGGGTTGCGCTTCGGCGGTGCAGTGTGGACTTGTTGCGCCGAAGGGCCTGTTCCCACACTGTAAGTAATCTAATCTAATCTAATCTAATCTAATCTAATCTAATCTTCATACAATACTCCAGGTGTCGCCTCACCATTACCCTGTACAGCTACAAAATATCTTACCTGCTTTTAAATCAAATTCCTTCAGCAATGAAGGACAACATACCATTTGCCTTCCTCAGTACTTGCTGTATCTGCAGACCAAACTTGTGTGTTTCATGAACATGGATTCGCATGTCCCTCTGCAGAGCAGCATACTGCAACGTTTTACCATTCAAGTAATAATCCTTTTTACTGGTACTCCTAACAAATAGATGAAATCACATTTATTTACATTGTATTCCATCTGCCAGACGTTTGCCTACTCACACAAAGTATCTGTGTTCCTCTAAAAGGTTTCACAGATCTTTGCACACTTCACTCTGCCACTCATCTTCGTGTCATCTGCAAACTTTGACAAACTCTGGAGCTCCCAACACCATATCATCTCTATTAATTGTGAATAATTGCAGCCCCAACATTGATCCCTGAAGCATGCCACTAGTCACTGATTTCCAGATATAAATAGCACTCATTTAGGTCCACCCTTTGCTTCCTGTTAGTCAACCAATCTTCTATCCATACTATTACTTTACTCATAACGCCTTTATCTTATGCAGCAGCCTATTGTGTGGCACCTGTCGAACACCTTTTGGAAATCTAGATGTATCACATCCACTGAAGCCTCACTGTCTACCTTGCTCACAATGTCTATCAACATCTCTTGCTATTTCTCCCTTGATAAAACACTCAAGCATCTTACCCACTGTACAAATTAAACTAACTGGTCTGTAGTCCCCCATCTTTTATCTACCAGCCTTTTTAAACATTGGCGTCTCATTTGCTGTTTTCCAATCAGCTGGAACTGCCCCAAAATTCAGCAAATATTTAGAAAATTACCACAATTGAACTTGATATTGCCTCCGCTATCTTTTGTAGTACCCTGGAATGCATTTCATCAGGGTTTTGTCTGCCTTTAGATTCATTAGCTTACCCAACATAACTCCACCGTAATAATGATTGTAAACATGTCCTTACCTACCCTCATCTCTTTGTCAATTAATGGCATGTTATTAGTGTCCTCCATTAGGATAATCGATACAAATTACCTGCTCAACGCCTCGGCCATTTCATCCTATTTTATAACTAAATTCTCTATCTCATCCTCCAAAGGACCAACATTTACGTTAGCCACTCATTTTCATTTTATGTATTTAGGGAATCATCTGCTACCTCTTTTCATATTCTGTGCTATTTTTGTCTTGTGTTCTATCCTACATTTCTTTACAGCTCTTTTCGTGGCTTTCTGTTGAGTATTAATGATTTTCCAATCTTCTCGGTTCCTGCTTTTCTTGGTCACTTTGCATGCCTTCTCATTAAACGTGGTAGCCTCGCTTATTGCTTAGACACTCGATGCAGATTATCCCTTTTCTTAGAGTCTTTCCTTTCCACTGAATGTACATTTTCTAAGGACTTTGAAAAATTCCATTGAAATCCTCCACTGCTCGTAAACTCTCACCATAAAGTATTTGTTACTAGTCAACTTTAGCCTAGTCCTCGCTCATTCTGTTGTAGTCTCCCTCGTTTAAGTACAGGACCCTGGTATTGAATTTTATCTTCACACTCTCCATCTGTATTTTAAATTCAACCTGTGATCATTCCTTTCAAGTTGATTTCTAACTATGAGGTCATTAATTATTCCTGTCTCATTACACAGGACCAGATCTAGCGTAGCTTGCTCCTTATTGTACGTGCTTTTATTTTAGAGCAGTCAAACCCAGACATTTCGGATTCACTGCTTTTAGGACACGTTTGAAAACAAAAACAAGGACAGTATGGCCTTGTTGAAGGTGTAACATTTTCACAACATTAGACTTGGGACATCATCAAAAAGTTTCTGACAATCCAAATTCACTGCATCTATTGCTTCGCCATAATTTATTTCCCAATCGATTTCTCAAATATGATTCACATTTAATTATTTGCCATTGCCTTTTTCCATGTCCATTACTTTCAAATTAATTTACTTTTCAAAGTTCCCTGGCAAAACATTCATTCTAATACACTGTTGTATTGTCCTTATTGCTTCTTTGGTGCTAAGCAGACTGTAAATCCCTGCTTTATCCATGCCTCCTCTCGAAACATTGGGGTTATATTTGCTGCTCTCAAACTTGTCAGATTCATCAGGAATTTGTAAGACAGCACGCTAAATTTCCATCTTTCCCATGGCCACCTCCTTTAGGAATCAGAGATAAAGATTATCAGGCCATGGGGATTTATCAGATTTCAGTCCAAATATTTTCTCCAAAACTGTTTATTTACTGATTGACTGTATTTCCTGTTTTTTTCTCAGTAGACCAAGAATTGCTTGGAAGATTTTATTTTTTTTTCCTTCATGAAGGCCGAACTGAAGTAGTTACTTCATAGTCTGCCATTTTCCTGTTCTCCATTCACTGGATGTGGACTGTAAGGAAGCTACAATTATCTTCTCCAACATTTTATCTTGATATATTGCATTTTGAGAAGCTTTTACATTTCACGCTTGTTTAATGTGCTCTTCCAAAACCTATTACTTCCTGTCTTAAGCTGTTCAACGATTGACCTTCCACAGCCATACAATCACAGAAGCATAGTCTGTGTAGCATCAAAATAACAGCACGATCTATATTATTCCAACTTTACTATATCAGTCCCATAACCATGAATGGTTTGACACTTCAACTGCTCGCCCAGATACTTTTTAATGACTGTGAGATAACCCGTGATAGCTCCCCACACCCCCACCCCCTCAGGAGGTGCAATCCGGACCCCATCATCCTCTGGGTGAAAAACAATCCATGAATCCTCTCTAAACCTCAAATCCTTCCTTTGAAACGTAGCTCCCCTCTTCTTAGCCCTTTGACTAAAAGGAACAGCTGCTATCTATCCAACCTGTCCATGCCCGTCGTAATCTTTTCCTTCTGAATCACGTCCCTCTCAGCCTTCTCTGCTCCAAAATAAACAAATGGAGCTTATGAAACCTCTCCCCATAGCTGATATGCTCCATCCTTGGGGACATCCTGGTGAATCTTTGTACCCCTTCAGAATAATCACATACTTCCTTTAATGTAGCTCCCAGAACCCCCAAACTTTATTCCAACTTGGCCTAACCAAAGTGCTACATAGCTCTTGTAATCTCTGCCTCGATGAGTAATCTCTATGCCGACTGTTTCCAATGATTTCTGACGTAACCTTTTATTCTTCCCTGTTACATTCACAAATGTGTGGAGAAGCACCTCTGAGCTTCCTGGTGTGCTGCCATTCATTGTATACTCTCCTGTCTGGTTCCTTCCTCCAATGTGCATCACCTCATATTTATCAGTATTATATCCTATCTGCCATTGATCCACCCATCTGATCATTCCATCTGTATCTTCTTGAAACATAAGAACTTCCTCCTCACTGCCAAACACGCAGTCAATATTTGTGTCAAACACAGACTTACTTATCACGCTGCCACTCCCCCTCCACATTCACACCTACATCATTTATAAGTACCACAAATAATAAGCGAGACAGTGCTGATCATTGTGGTACATCAGGTGACACGGTTCTCCAGTCACACAAACAGCCTTCTACCACCACCTATGTTTTGCAAAATTTTCTCTAACACTGATCTGAAAAACCCTGGTCTATAGTTCCCTGCTCTTGCTCTACAACCCTTCCTATAAAGGATGTTCTCCAGTCTTCCGGCACCTCACCTGTGACCAGATTTTATTTAAACATTATCATCAGCGCCTTTCATCCCTTGTCTCCAACAACAGCCTCAGATGCAACTGATCTCGACCTGGGGATTGGTCCCGTTTTATACCAGCCAAAATCATCAATCCCTGCTCACATCTTACATCAATGTGTTCAAGAGCTTCCCGGTCCATCTTCTTGAATTCTTAACCTACCTCATCCTTTTCCCAAGTAAATAGACGTGAAGTTCTCATACAACAATCAATCAGCTTTCTCCAGTTTCAATCACAGATTCCCGCCTTGATCACAGACCTAGTCTCTTCGGCAGACCATTGTACCATGTGAGAGATTAATCAGGAGAATGCCCATTCATTATATGTGATCATTATATTTTACTTAGATCAAGACATCAAAAATTGTACAGGTACAGTCCAGGTACAGTCTCCCCAACTCTCTGTGTTACTAGTGCAGAATGTCTTTACTTCTAGTAGGAGCAAATCACAGCCGAATCTGAATCAGTACTGAACCCAACACATGCTAGAGATCACAGTTAGTCAGACAGCACCGTAAAGAGAGAGCAACTGACTCTTTGAGTCTAACTGATTCTTCATCGTCTGTATTCGGTTTCCCTTTAAAGGAAGGCGTTTAAAAGGACACAGCACTGAAACCTGTGGCACACCAGCGTACACCGGTCTGCAGTCACACAAACAACCTTCTACCACCACCTATGTTCTCCAATAGTTTCTCTAATGCTCACCTTCCCCTGTTTGTATATGTTCCTCCCAATACACTTTGCTTTAATGTTTTCTGATAATTTACTGTGTGCGCTGATAAAACCTCCTCCTGAATACCTGACTGTACCACATTCACTGATTCGCCATTGTTTACATCTACAAGAGATATCTTCAAGAAAAAAATAGTAAATTATAACTTCCCTTTCATTAATGCAGAAAAACTCTCTTTAAATTTGCTATTACTTACTCAGTGTCCAATAAGATATTCCTTACAATAGGTTGCAACAGATTCCCTACTGTGGATAACAACTAACTGGCCTGTAGTCCTCCACTATCCCACTTCTTCCCTTCGTAAATCATTTTAATGCATTTATAGCTGAAACTTTATTGCTGGAACAGCACAGCAGGTCAGGCAGCATCCAGGGAACAGAAGATTCGACGTTTCGGGCACAGGCCATTCCTGAAGAAGGGCCTGTGTCCGAAACATCGAATCTCCTGTTCCCTGGATGCTGCCTGACCTGCTGTGCTGTTCCAGCAATAAAGTTTCAGCTTTGATCTCCAGCATCTGCAGACCTCACTTTCTCCTCCTTAATGCATTTATAACCTTCCGAAGTGAATACAAAGAAATACAGTGGCCCCTATTGCAATCAACATGTATATTGCTGTTTTCTCTGAAATTTCAGTTTGAATTACATCTGGTCTATCAGACGTATCAATCCTCATCCCAGTTCTGTTTCCAAATACTACCTCGTGACTGTATATGAATGCTTTTAGTCTTAGTTACAAAGGACCCGTGGTGACTTGGTATTTCTGGGAGATTTTCTGGATCTTCCTCTTTGAAGACAGATGCAATTTAACTGTTTCGTCTCCTTGTCATTTATCTGTTCTCGTCAATAAATTCTCGTATCCAACATTCGCTGTGCCACATTTGATCTTGGGTTTCATTTTCCTTTCAAGTATCAACACACGCTTTTCGCTAGTCTTTACAGATAACAAAGAAAATCACAGCACAGGAACAGGCCCGTCATACCTCCAATCCTGTGTCAATCTAGATCCTCTATCTTTACCTGTCGCCTATTGTCTAAGGTTCTGTATCTCTCTGCTCCCTGACCATTCACGTATCTATCTGGATACGTATTAAAATACGCTTTCGTCCCCATCTCTGCCACCTCCATTGGCAACGCATCCCAGCACCAATAACCCTCTGTGCAAATAACTTTTCGAGCATATCCCCAATAAATTGTTCCCCTTTCATCATGAATTCTTTAGCCCTAGTAACTGACTTTCCCACTCTGGGAATAAGCTTCTTGCTATCCATCCTTTTTTCACCTTTCATGATTTTGTAAACCTCAATCAAGGCCACGCTCAACCTCCGTCTTTCTAATGAAAATAATCCTAATCTATCAAACCTCTCTTTATATATCGTTCCCTCCACGCTAGGCAACCTCCTGGTGAAATACCTCTGCCCTCCTTCCAAAGCATCCAGATCCTTTCAGCAATTGGGCAACCAGAACTGTCCGGAATATTCAGGATGAAGCCGAACCAAAGTCCTGTACAACTGTAATATGGCCTGCCTACTCTTGTACGCAATACATTCCAACAGATTCCCTCCTGTGGTTGACGAATTAACTGGTCTGTGGTTCTCCACTTCTTAAATTGTTGGAATGCAGGAAGGAAAGTATGCTTCATGCCTTCTTGATCATTCTAATACCTGCCACTTTCAGCGTACAATGGACCTGAACACCCAGATCTCTCTGCATATCAATTTTCCCCAGGGCTTTTTCTAGTTACTGTATAATTCCCTCTCGAATTGGATCTTCCAAACTCTATTACCTCACATCTGCCCTTTCTCCACCCAACTCTCCAATCTATCTACATTCAGCTGTGTTCTCTGATAGTCCCCTCAAATTTCTGCTACTCTACCAATCTTAGTGTCATCTGCAAACTTGCTAATCAGACCACCTATACCTTCCTTCAGATCATGTAAGTATATCATAACAAACAGTGGTCCTAGCAAGGATCCCTGTGAAACACCACACAGAACGGTTGTCCATTTTGTGAAACTCCCTTCCATTACTACTCTCTGCCTCCTGTTGCCCAACCAGTTCTCTAATCCATCTAGCTAGTACACCATGGACCCCTGCGACTTCACCTTCTCCATCCGTCTATCTCATCAAACACCTGACTGAAGTCCATGTATGACATCTACAGACCTTTCTCCACTATCAACTTTGTCATTCACCAAATAATTCTACTATGTTTGCTAAGATGTGACCTTCTCTGCACAAATCATGGAAGGTCTTCTGTGGAGTCCGACTTGTTTTACCCTGGAGTCATACTGTTTTATTTCCAAAGCCGGATTTTATAAAATGCCACAATGATTGGCTGCGTACAAATTTAATGTTGTTTTGAACAATATACAATCTATCCACAAATATAAATCTGCAAACGCAAATTATCCCCCCAGATTTATAGGTGTGTCTGAGCGAGAGATGCGGAGTGTGTGTGTGTGTGTGTTTGGGTTGGGGGGGGGGGTGGCGTGCGAGTGAGAGAGATAGGATGTATATGTTTGTTTCCATGTGTGTGCGCAAAAGTAGGTTTATGTATGTTTAAGGATGAAGTAAGAGACTGTGCTCACGTTAATACACAGACAGATTTTGCAGATCCCTTTGCCCACACACACCCAGTCCGTGGTTTCAGAGTTTCCATGCTCTGCACCCTCTGCTCGATTTGTTGTTCATGTTACAGACACTGATGCTGTAACTACAGTCCCCATGCTCCATCCAGAGTTGGGCCACCAATTCCTCTGGGCTCCCTGAATGTCTGAGGTTGCTCACGGCACAACCTCCAGCAAACCATCCCCAGCCCCTCCACTAACTTTTCAAAAACAGGAGACAATCAGACTTCCCTCCACTAAAAGTAAGATAT
This sequence comes from Chiloscyllium plagiosum, assembly GCF_037043375.1. Lineage (NCBI taxonomy): Eukaryota > Metazoa > Chordata > Chondrichthyes > Orectolobiformes > Hemiscylliidae > Chiloscyllium > Chiloscyllium plagiosum. The sequence goes on along the minus strand of NW_028270195.1, from coordinate 79,530 downwards.
CTACTCCATTATAATTATACTTCATAGTCCTCCTCGTGTTTCTGACCACGCGATAAGCTGTGAGGGACAAACACAGGCGTTCAGTGGACAGCCACAGACCAGGTTTTAAAGACAGGTGTGAAAGATGCTGAAACTCCCTGTCCAACATGGAGCATCACTTGGGGCACACCGGGAACTGAACAACAGCCCGAAACACAATCCCCTGTCCATGGAGCACAACATGGGATGCACCAGCAACAGTCCAGCACACACACCGCTGTCCAACATGGAGCACGACGTGGGACACACCGGGAAGTTAACAACTGCCCTGCACACACACACACCTCTTCATGAAGTCCTGCAAGGGACACACCAGGAAGTGAACAACAGCCCGTCACACACAATTACATTATTCTGAACTTGATAATACCAGTATTCGATACACAACCAAAGCCAAAGGCCAGAGATTGATAGAAATGGACAGAGATATTCACATTAAAGATAGAAACAGACAATTTATACAGAAACAGAGCATGTTGTTGAAATTTGAGATAAAAGAAAACAAGGGAGTGGGTCTATATGGAGCGGTGAGACCTTGACGGTTCAGGTCACAGGAATGAGAACATTGAATAAAGGCATTGCCAGATAAGCTGACCAAATTTTTTCCACTAAATTCTGAATTTGCCTCATAGAACAAACGCAGAAACTATACATTCGGACAAGTAGACCACCCAGCATGGAGAGCAGCGCAGTGCATGCCAGTATTTTACTCAGTAAACCGGATTATCTGCCCAGCATGAAGAGTTGTGCAGACTATGCCAATGTATTGCTCAGTACACTGGACTATCTGCCCAGCATGGAGAGTTGTGCAGACTATGCCAATGTATTGCTCAGTACACTGGACTATCTGCCCAGCGTGGGGAGCTGTAAAGGGACATTGCAAAGTGATTCTACAACTACATTAAGGTCAAAAGAGTAACTAGAGAGAGATCAGGACCCCTTAGAGATCAGCAAAGTGACCTATGTGTGGAACTACACGAGATCGGTGAGATAATAAATCTTTTGCATCAATATTTACTGTGGAGTAGGCTATGGAAGGTGGAGAACTTGGGGAAATGAATAGTGATATCTTGAAATTTGTCCATATTACAGAAGATGAGGATCTGGATATTTTAAAATACATTAAGATGGATAATCCCCTCTGAGCTTTTAAGTGACTCTTGGTTAGGCACATGGAGTTTAGTGCAATGAAGGACATGAAGGTTACTCTGACCTTTGAGTAGGATAAACTGCCGGCATAACATCAACAGTTCAATGGCCTGTACGTGCTGCACTGTTCTTTGAATCATGAACTAATCAGATCTACCCAAGTCACAGGTAAGGTTGTGCCATTGTTTAAGAACAGTTGGTAAGGAAAATCCAGGAAACTGTAGACAAGAGGAACTGATGTCATTGGTGGGTCAGTTGTTAGAGGGGATTCTGAAGGACAGCATTTACTTTTGTTTAGAAATGCAAATATCGATTAGCGATAGTCAACATGAATCTATGTGTGGGAAATCGTGTCCCATGAATTTGATTTAGCGTTTTAAAGAAGTGTCGAATGAGATTGACGAAGGCACAGAAATAGACCTGTGGAATAGAATATAGACTTTAGTAAAGCATTCAAACAGGATCCGTATGGTAAACTGGTTAGCATGGTGAGATCACATGGAATACAGGGAGAGTTGGAGGTAATTGGCTCGAAGGAAATAGACGAAGTAAATGTTTGTGAACTGTTATTCTTTTTGGACTGGAGGCCTGTGACCAGCAGTGCACCAAAAGGATCGAAAGGATTTTGACATTTCATATAAATGATTTGGATGTGAATACAATAGAAATGGTTAGTGAGTTCGCAGATAACACCAAAATGTGTGAGGTAGTGGACAGTGAAGATGGTTTACTCAGAGTAAAACGGGACGCTGTTCAGATATGCTAAAGAGCCGAGGAGTGGCTGATGGAATTCATCTTAGACAAACGGAAGGTGTAACATTTTGTTGATGCAATTTGTGTTAGCACTTGAAGGTAGGATCCTGGGAAGTGTTCTCAAACACAGACAGCCACATATAAATTATTGAAGCCCTGCAGTGTGGAACCAGGCCATTTGGGCAACCGAGTCCACACCGACCCTCCAGATAACATCCCGACCACCAAACTCAAACGTTACCCCTGTAACTCTACATTTCCCATAGACAATCCAATGAACCTGCACATACCTGGATACTGTGAAACAATTTAGCGAGGTCACTGAACCTATCCTGGACATTTTTGGCTGTGAGAGGAAAACCAAACTATCAGAGGAAACTCACGCAAATACAAGGAAAGTGTGCAAACACCGCACAGAATATCACCAAATGGTGGAATCGAACCCAGGTTGTTGGTGCTGTAAGGCAGTATTGCTAGCCACTGTGACACTCAATGAAAAGCTGCGCGAGAAACTGCATCCTCCCACTTTCTCTGGATCTGTCACATCTGTTCAAATGATGCCGAATTCCAATGTGGTGCTTCCAACAAGCCTTTCTTTACCTCCACAGGGCTTTAAGCTGTGAATGACACATTGCCTGCTCTTTTCCCTCACCCCTTTTCCTCTTCCCAGATCAAGTTGTCCATTAATACTGCAGCATGCAAGATAATTGCTGATCTAAAATAAAACAAAGAGCTGCATATACTGGAGATCGAAAACAAAAGCTGTTCTGATGAAGAAATCCCGAATTAAAAATGTTGACTCACTCTCTTCCTACAGAGGATTAGCAAAAAGTGAATTCTGAAGTGAATTCCTGATGAAGGGCTTATGACCGAAACATAGACTTTCCTGCTCCTTGGATGCATCTTAACCTGCTGTGCTATTCGAGGGCTAAACTTTCGACTTTCTTCCTTCAAATGGTACCAGACCCGTCGGGTTTTGCCTGCAAACGTTTGTATATCTAATTTCCTGTTTAGAACGTATACATTTTTCCCTGCAGTATTGACTTCCATACACATCTCCCACCAGTGTTTGCTTGTACTTCTTGTTTATAACCTCCAGTCAAATTGTTTCTGTGTAATCTGATTGCTAGGGTGAGATGGATGGTAGATTCAGAGAGATCTTTCCTGAGGCCTTCCTTGTTGTCACAAAACCACTCTGCACTTTGTTGGAACAATATATGAATTGGAAAGGCAGAGAATGATTTCGGCAAAGTGCAGGGAATTGGGGTTAATGTGGACGGACATTTTGGTTGGTATGGACCAGTTTTGGCTGAAGGGCCTGTCGCCGTGCATGACTGTAAATGAAAGTGGTTTTGGGTCTGGACAGAGAGGGTGAGATTGAGCAACAATATCATGAAAGGATGTGCTCACAGGTTTCAGAATGCTGAGATATAGACATTTCAATAGCATCAGGCAAAATAAGCCAGTATTACCAGGAATGATGGTGAACAGAATATAGGTGTGAGTTCAGATGATGGAGAGTTGTGGATGAGGATTTGTTCTGCAGCTCTGTAACTGTGAATAGGGTTAGCGGAGTCTTCAACTCATCCGTCTGGTTCTAACAATAATTTATCTTTGAGTGATTTTCATTGAGTGTGACGGGGGATTCTCTGCACGAGGCCGAGCTAGTTTCCTGGTGCTATCATATCGAACTCACCTCATTAACTACCCACCCTATCCCATGGTGTTACTCTCATTCAATGTTAAACCAATTCTCCCACCCACTTTGGCAGGAGGTACCCACCATCGCCCAGATGCCGCTGGTCATTCCATTATGCATGGCACTGGTGCCATCTTTAGAAGGACAATGGACACTCGATTGAGCTTTCCTCAATTTGGAGCTGCCATGTACGTTTTACCCAAGGCATAGCAGATAAGGTTCAATCACGTCATGGTTTGTCAACAGGGTCACAGATATCTTGGCGGATGGGTTAATACATCTCTTCCCAGAGTGGGCCACACCACCAGACCCACCGAGCATGATCTGAGCTCACCACCCAGCTCAGTGCAGTATCTGCGATCAGTAGCAATGTCCAGCAATAACATCGATAACATTCCCAACTCTGTGAGGATAAGGGTCATCCTATGCTATCCCTCACACTGAATGTAAGTCTGTTCCAGCACCGAGACCCGAACAAGGCTCATGCTCCACCACTCTCAATCCTGCATGCAGTACCCACCCCTCTCTCTCTCTCTGGGTCTCTTGCCTTTGTAATATCTCCACAAATTGTAGAATGCTCCGGAGAATGTTGATTATGGAATGTTCCAGATAATATTCCAAATAATTCCCAGTTTCAAGAAAATGACAGTGCCCCAGTGTGTAAAACATTAGGTGAAGGAACAGAGCGTTTTTTTTTAATCATATGCAATTAAAATCCATAATGAGTCAATTTAGCCCTTCAAATGTGCTGTATTGTTTAATAAGATCGGGGTGATCTGACTCTCTCCTGAGCTTCACGTTGCAGGAACTTTTAACCATTCAGCCCCCAGGTTTCATGTCACAAACCAGACGACACTCACGCACTTTCTACCCTGGGATTCTTCAAGCATTATGTTTAGTAGGCATTTCCATGGGGACCAACCCACCAAAAAATATGTTCCATCAGCTTTTTACTTTCATACAATGGTTAGCATGCTTCACACAGACCAATCAAAAATGTAGTCACATTGTATAGTTATCGACAGCTAATCACAATTAGTAATTCTGCTTATTTCGCTTGGGTCAATTTATTCAACCAAAGATAGCATCCAATCAACTCTCTCGTTATAACCTACAATTTCCAGCCGAGATTTTGTTCTCCTCAGCCATTATCTTGACCATTATCTGAATTGTACCTTTTTTCCTTCTTATCAAAGTTTATATTTTACTTTGACTTTGGCTATTTCTATTTATAGTAGTTACACAGTCTCGCAGTCTGTTGGCTGGATGCCTGGCTTGTGATGCAGAGGAAAGCCAACAGCGCATGTTCAATTCTCCACACAGACAGAGGTTGCCACGAAGGGCACACCCTCTCAACATCGTCCTGTCACCCGTGGTGTGATGACCCTCAATATAAAGCATAATTTGTGGTCTCGCTAATGAGAAAGTGGTCCTTTGGGATTCTATTCTATCCATGTTAATATTTTAATGTTTTCAAAAATATTTTTCCAGAGAAAATCTTTTTAATGCTTCAATGAATCAATAAGTACCCAACTCAAAAAACAATTCAAATTGAACACAATTACACCCATGTGCATGTACATAAATAAACAAGGTAAATCAACAGACCAAAGAAAAATAGAAAAAAATAAAAAACGAATACTAGAACTCAGTGTAACAAAACTTAGCTCTCAAACTTCAAGAGCATTAACTAATACACGTTCATTTGTTCATAATTCTTCCTCTCTGGGCTTTAGATTCATTAGTCAAGTTCGTCATACCTATATAAATGTCCTTTTTAAAGTGGCAGATCATCCTGTACCTTGGTAATTCAAAAAGGGCTGCCATGTCTAATAAAAATCCTCTATTTTATGGTGCAACATACCTTTAAAAAAGTCCAAAGATCTATGCTCCATGACGAGGTTACGACAAACCAATAGACCCAGGGGGTTCACAGACACCCAACACAGCAGAACTTTTGTTTTTTTTCTGAACTCAGAGAGTGAGGGTATTGAAGTTTTTTTTCCCTATGCACATCTAAGTAAGGTAGACTGGGCAGGCCCAGGAAAAGGGAAACCTGACCCATCTCCAATTCTGTCTACAAGATCCTCTCTCTCCCAGCGAACACACCGCTCCAATAGGGCCTGTGGAAGGTCAACAAGCAATGAGTAAGAGTGTCTATAGTCATTTTGTATTTAAGACATACTCCCACCTTGAATATTGAGAGAGTATCTGGTTTTGATGGACTCTATGGAGAATCTTCAACTTCAGGGCAAGAGTCTTCTTACAGATCGAAATACTTCTTGCTTTTTCACAAATATCCTCCCCTTTGTCTGAAGAGATTTGGATCCCCAAAACTCTTTGCAGACCTCAGAAAGGCATAAAGTCTCGTCTAACGGTCAACTCTGCAACAAATGATAAAGGGTACTGACAAAGAGTGTGTTCTTAGCCATAAGCACACTCTTCTCTGTATCGGATGTGTTCGGGTCTTTTAAAAGCGTGGTTCTTTTCTGAATAACATCTCTGAACTGATAAAAAGAAAACAGAATGATCTATACTCGGTAGTCTATAGTTACGACTTATTTGATCAAAGGACATCCTTGTTTCTCCCTCAGATAAATCATCAAACCAAGATAAACCCACGAGTTGTCCATAGTTTAAATATGGAATCCAGTATTCCCCGACGGAAACATGGTACACCACGTTTTGGGGTAAGAAATGAGGTTTGGCTATGTTGCCCTCGATTGGACACATTGCCCTCCCTACTTTAAAATTATTGATATTTATTGGGAAATGGTAATACTTCGTAACTGTCCTCATTTTGTCTATGAATAGCAGACTAATAAGGGAGCACTTTCCCCGAGAAGATTCAATATCTAACCATATTGACGCCGAGGCCTCACTAACGTCGGGTGAAGAAGAGCTTAATTGATAGCTTTTAATATCCAGGACATCTACTCCCCACAAACTGTGGGGTCGTTGTAATTTGGTTAACTTGATAAGGGGGCGCTTATGGTGACAAATCAGAACTACATCATCCATTTAGTCTTCTAAATGTCTGTCTAGGAAACATCAAAGAAAGCATTCACACGGGGTATAGCGAACAAGGGAGGGAATTCATGTTAATAAGAGCTATCTGACCCAGCCAGGATATTGGAAGTGTCTTCCATCTTCGAAGGTCATGTTTAATTTTGTCAAACAAATGGACAAATCCCACGTTAAATATAAGTTCAAAGATAGGATTAATGAATATACATAAATAGGGAACATCCCCATTTCCCCCTGGGACCATTGAAAAGGAAATCAGGATTTTCCCACTGCATCAGGTATTTCCCTGAGTTTGCCCAGAGGCATGGCCTCCGACTTTGTTAAATCAATGGTTCAGTCGGAAAAGGCACCAAACAAACTGATGCATTGCATGAGGTGAGGTACCAAAACTGTGGGATTTAACAAAAAATTAAGACCATCATCTGCAGACAATGTAATCTTACGTGACTTCTATCCCACTTCTGGGGCAGATATTTTGGGGTCCCTGCAGATGGCCTTAGCCAGTGGCTCAATCACCATCGTAAACAACACTGGCGTCAACAACCTTGTCTATTGCCTCTAGAAATATTAATTTTACAGGATCGTACACAGAGGGTCACTTGATGAAAACTTTGCCAATATCAAACCATTCTAACGTATAGAAGAGATACAGCTACTCAACCCAAGCAAATGCTTTCTCTGCATCTAAAGCGATTATTAATACATGTATAATTTGTTGCTGGCACGCTTGGATCATATTGAGTAATCTCCTAACACTGTTTGAATATCTGCAGCCCTTTATAAGCCGGTTTGGTAATATTTGACAATTGAAGGATAAATAGTTTCCATCCTTAATGTAAGGGACTCAGACAGAATTTTGAAATCAACATTTAGAAGTGAGATGGGCCGATAGGAAACCCAATATTTCGGTGTCTTCCTTTTCTTACGATAAGGAGAGATCTGAGCCTCTCTTAAGGACGGTGGGACGCAGTCGTGACTGTGTGAGTGACGAACATAGTAAGCATTGGCTCTAACAACAGTTTATAAATTCCTCATAAAACTCACGTGAACATCCGTCAGGACAGGGCGCCTTTCCGCCTGGAAGCTGCTTTACACCCTCCAGCACTGACAATGGTGCATTAAAGCAAGACACTTATTTGGGGCTTACCCCTGGAAGGTACAAGTTCTTGAAGAAAGATTCCATCTTAATCCATCGATCCTCATAATGCTCAGTCTGACATAATTCAGAGTAAAATCTCAGAAATGCTGCTTTAATCTTAATGGGATCGCAGGAAAGGGTCCCAGTACCTTCCCTAATTGAGGTAATGGGTTTGGGACTCTTTCTTTCATCGCAAGATAGGTTAACTACTTGCCTGGTTTATCACCATGCTCAAACAGCCTTTGTTTTGCAAAAGTACAAAAGTAAGTTCCTCCTTGGCTGTCTGTGTAAGCATGGAATTCACTGCAGACCGAAGCGTTGTATCCTCTGCAGCCTACCACAGTATGCCCTCTCGGGTGCCTTCAACCATGTCTGGAACAAGAGTTCCTGCTCCAGCTTCTGCCACATCCTAAGGAATTATTCCTTTGGCATAAACCTCAGCAATTTTCCATAGAATGGATGTGTTACTGGTTGAATCTGAATTAATGGCAAAGAAGATCTGAATTCATTACAGAAATACTCAATGTACTTACTATCCTTAAGAATAAAGGGATTCGCAAGTGTCTCGAATCTGCTATATTGCCCTTAATCTTAACCAGTAAGTGTGCTGCTGCATGGTCAGAATTGGCAATATTCCTAATTGTACAGAAACCACTGAATAGAAGATTGCTGCAAGGGGAGGAAGAGATCAACACTAGTCTTGTATTTCTGCGGGTTAAAGAAGAAAGTAAAATCCCTATTTATGAGGTAGATCTGCCTCCATACATCCACCAGCCCCAGTTCCACACAAAAATTTACGAATTGCTTATATTGGAAAGATTGTGCTGGGAGCCTTTGGGCATTCTGTCCACCGTGGGTGCAAAAGACAATTGAAATCTCCTCCAACAATAAAGTGCTACGAATAAAGATTACTTAATTTGAAAAATGCATCTAAATGGAATTTAAGCTGGGGGCAATGTACATTCAAACTATTGCTTTATTCCCCATATATCTTTAAGAGTTATGATCCTCCCATGGGTGTGTAATACAATCTGCTAATTTAAATGAAAGATTCTTCCTCACCAGTATGGTTTCTCTCCTATTCCTAGTGTAAAAAGACGAGAAATAAACCCGATCAAACCCACCTTGCTGTAATGTCAAATGTTCCTTGTCATCAAAGTGCATCTCTACAATACGACAATATCCACCCTCTCCTTTTTCTTAACTGGCGAATGGCTCCCCTTAATGTTCCAGATACACCATTTAAGCACGACATTAGCCATTACACACTGAAACAATATTTGAAATCCAGAGAGGAAGAACTCGAATTATAAATCGCTGAGCACCAATGAAAAAAGAATCATAGAGCTTAAAAAACATACAAACTAAAGCTACTACAACTAACAAGCTCTCGAAACGTTCCAAAAATAACTACATACAAATAAAAAAAGATACAAAGTGCCAATGGCACTCAGGAGGGGCATTCACCCCCGTCGTCTGTCGGCATTTGCACGTCACAAATCTCTATCTTGCTGCATTATCAATACTGCATCTAGGGCAATTAATCACAAACATCGGGATTGAACTGCCCTTCGGTAGGCATTCAGTCATCACGATCACCTTCATAACTCCCTCCAACGTGAGCCGAACCCGAACACAAACTAAGCAAGAGAAAAACGAGTAGTAATACTAATGAAGAAGTTAAAAGTATGTACTCTACCCATTCCCTACTGTAATTTAACACTGCTTAATACCAGAAACGTTCAACAAACTTTCTTTTAAAAAAGAGAAACAAGGTTATCGCTTTCCATTAACGCATCCAGCCTACTTTAAAGTGTCCACAAAGTTTTCGCATCCTCTGGAGAGTCACTGGATCTATTGAAAGATCCATTAGTGCATACGGAGCACCGCTGGTTCATTGAGGAATACTGAATCTCAAGTTCCCTTAATCTTCTCTTGATATCATCAAAAGATTTTCTTTTCTGAATCACTGCCGCTGATAAGACCTGGAAGAACATAATCATGGAACCCTCTTCGGGTCTCTTCCCTGTGTTCTGGAAGCTTCCCTAAGTCTTTGTTTGTCCCTGCAACAATGTAATCGCACAAGGACAGGGTGAGGGCGTTGCTCTGAGCCTGACCTGCGCACCGTAATCCGATGAACTGTCTCACTCTTCACTCTTCAGCTTCAAAGTGAAGGAATATCTGCAGCCAGTTCTCGCAAAACAACTCACTGACTGATCACCTTATGTCCGGTCCAGCAGACCGATGATATGAACATTCTTCATCCTGCCCCTGTTCTCGAGGTCGTCACGTTGTTCAGTTAAGATATGGACCTATTTTTCAAGGGTGAGGATCCGTTACTTACAGGAATCGATCACAGTCTCTGCCCCTGCAGTTTGACTCTCGACCTCATCCGTTCTGTTTCCAAGGCTTTCAAGTTGCTGTTCGTGTTTTTGGAGCACGGCTGAGAGTTGTTCTATCCTCCTGCTGATTTTTTCTTCAATCATGGTTTCAATCATTTCTGTAAGTTGGTGAACTCGGTGCCCAAGGCCTGGTCAGTAACTCGATCCATAGAACGAGCAGAGGGTGTTACAGGTGCAGCCACAGGCATACTGACAGCTTCTGACTGGTGCGCTGCGTGTTGGGACTTACTCGATCCTTTCCCTTGTTTTGTCATTTCCACTTGACAAAATGGCATTATTAAGGATTCTATATCTCTTTTAGTGTTCATTTGTAAGTAAATGACTGTGGTGGGGTAGGATAGAGCATTACTGTGATGCAGAGATCAGCAAAGCTGACCGTTCCGATCGCTGCCATCTTGGTTTCCTTTAAACCTTTATCGATGTTATCATTTCGTTTAATTCCTGGATATTCTGGAGCCGTGTCATTCAGTATCACTGTCTACAGTTTCCCCAACACTGTACATTGCTGGCCACTCCTCGATAATCATTTACTCATCTGTTATTCGTGAACCTTGCCTCAAAAATATTCAATATCTCTGCCTCGAATGGTCTGCATGGAAGTGTTCCAAAGAAAACACCCTGAGAAAACAAAACTAAACAGACTCATCGGTGTGTGAGATTAGTTTTAGTTTTGCATTCTTATCTGAGAAAGGATATAATAACACTGGAAGCAATTCAGAGGTGTTTCATTTAATTTATTCCATGCATGAAGGGTTGATATCATGGGGACTTTAACAGGTTATCCTTTGAGTGAGAGCTGATCGTATTGAAATATACAAAGCCTTGAGGTGAGTGAACCAGATATATACTGAATGGGTGTTTGTAGAGCCCAAACTTAATGCTGTTGTCATTGAACCCCTACAATGTGGAAGCAGGACATTCGACCCATCGAGTCCATACCAACCTACCGAACAGTAGACCTGTCCTGTCCCCCTACCCTATCCATGTAACTCTGCATTTCCACTTAACCTTCACTTCCCTGGTCACTCTGGGTAATTTAGCATGGCCAATCAAACAAAGCTGCACATCTTTGAAATGTGGGAGGAAACTGGAGCAGTGGGAATAAACTCACACAGACACTTGAAGAATGTTCAAACTCTACATAGAGTGTTGGACGAGGTTGGAATTGAGCTCAGCTCCTTGTTGACATGAGGTAGCAGTGTTAACCAAAAATCTACCATTCTGCTCCGTTAGCCCTATTAGTTACCTGCGGCCGACCAAAGAAATCTGCCTGACTTGTTCCTATCACTGAACCTGAACCCGTCTGAGACTTTTGTCATCGGTCATACCAACAACCCAGTTACAATTAAAATTTGTTGTGAGTAGTGAAGGAGTGGGACTAGAAAAGGAAACAGGGACACCCTCCAACCTCAGTCAGAACCGGAGTGAGGAAAAATTCACAAAGTCGGATTTCACTCAAGTGGGAATTCCCTTCCCCAGAAGTTTGGGATAGAACATAGAACATAGAACAATACAGCACAGAACAGGCCCTTCAACCCACGACGTTGTGCCGAACATTTGTCCTAGCTTAAGCACTCATCCATGAACCTATCCAATTGCCGCTTAAAGGGCACCAAAGATCCTGACTCTACCACTCCCACAGGCAGCGCATTCCATGCCCCCACCACTCTCTGGGTAAAGAACCCACCCCTGAAACCTCCCCTATACCTTCCACCCTTCACCTTAAATTTATGTCCCCTTGTAACACTTTGTTGTACCCGGGGAAGAAGTTTGGCTGAATCTTTTTATTGTATAGAGACTGGCTTTGATTGATTTTCCATAGACAGGTGAATCCGGGATAATGGTGCATGGAGAGAAAAGTGCAGCTGGGACCACAATGAGATGAGCCATGATCTTATTTACTGGTGGGGTAGTGTCAAAGGGCCGTTTAGCCCACTCGTGTCCCTCAGCCCTGTGTTCTAATGTTCTATTCAGCCCTTTGGACCTGTTACAAACAGGCACAACGAAGCCACGGCGATGGTCAGGTGTATTTTTGGAAATGTACTTGGAAATTCCAGGCTCGGTCAGGAAGTGACCCCCAGCCACTATCCCTTTTTCCATGCTTCCCCATTCTCTAACTTCTGCTTCTGGAATTGCTTTGAATGCAGCTCCCATATCCCATCCAGGGTTAACTCAGGCAAATTTTCTCCTCTCCCGAATGCAACATTGTACAACACGACTTCCAGGAAAATAACCAATTACTTTCCAAAAGCAAGACACAAAGAACTAAGAAGTAGGAACACGAGACGGCTATTCGGCCCCTCAAGACTGAACTTTTATTCAATAAGAACATGGCTGATCTACTTCCAGGCTCAACTCCACTTTCCTACCCAATTTCCTGCATCTCTCCACAACTCTCTGGGTTAGGGAATTCCAGACATTCACGACCTTCTGAGAGAATGCATCATTTTTCACCTCAGATTGAAATCTATGTTTCTTATTCGGTATCTGCCACCTCGAGTTCGAGACTCAGGGGAAACACCTTCTCAGCATTTACCTTGTCAAACCCCCTCTGTATCTTGTACATTTCAGTAATATCACCCTCATTTATTTCAACCATCATAAATAATCTCCTCACCATTTTAAATGTATTCAGTAATTTTACCCTTCCATCCCAGGAAGCCGCCTCATGAGCCAACCTAGTTACTTGCTGCATCAGCATGCTGACGTTACGCTTCATACTCAGGAACAATCCAATCCCTTTGTACTACTCCTTTTTTGGGAGTCCTCTTCATTAAATAGCAGCCTCCATTTTGGTTCTCAAAGTGATCCACTAACTCCAATGTATATTGTACGCAGCTCCCGCCGTCAGGCTATCAGTATAGATTGTAAATAACTGATGCCATCGGCCTGATATTTGTGGTAATCCAGTCGATCTGTCTTTATCATAAAGATCCATTAATCCTGACTCTCCGATTTCTATGTGTTAAGCAACGATTATCCCTTGCAAATATATTATTCATCATACTACAAGCCTCTGTCTTGTGTCAGAACATTTATTTTGTGATACCTTGTGAAAACTTTCTGGAAAGCCTCATGTTGACCAGTTCCCTTTATCAAATCTGCTTGTCACTTTCTCAGGAATTCCTGATAAACGGCTCCTGCCCGAAACATTGATTTCCCTTCTCCTTGGATGCTGCCTGACATGCTGTGCTTTTCCAGCATGACTCTATTCTTAAAATTCTCAAGGATCTCCAAAAAATAATTTCTATGTTTTTCAGAGCAAAAATATATTCCCCTTCAAAAAACAATGTCAACTCTGCATTAAGCTTTTCTAAGTGCCGTGCAACTCCTTCCTTAATAAGAGGCTCTAGCAGATTCGTCAGCAATAATGGTTAGGCTAAATTGTTCCTGCGTTCTGTCTCATTCCTTTCTTGAAGACAGGCGCCACATTGGAGGTTTTCCAGTTTCACTGGAACACTCCTGTAATTCAGAGCTATGGAATATTTCACACAATGCCCCTAGTCACTCTGTGACCACTTCCTTTAAAATTAACTATAAATTACTGCTGACCTGCCTACACTTATTCTTATCTGTTAGGTAAAAACCTTGTTCCTTTTGTTCGAGACAGTTCAATAACTTCCTTCCTGTTACCACTTTGTTTATACCATTGACATGCTTACACTACTTTCCCCATGAGGAGTAATTTAAAATACTAGTGTAAATTATCTGCCTGTTCCCTGTGGCCAGTTCTCCAGTCACACCCTCCTAATGGCCTCAATGTACTTTCCTCACTTCACTTCTGCCTCAGCTCACACACACATCTTCAAGCTTTTTTTATGTTGAAAGAAAAGCTCATGATGCTTGTTTTTATATTTCTTACCAATTTATTACAACATATCTTTTCGTACATCTTCCTCAATTTCGACATTCATACAGTCATATCGTGCACAAACAGACCCTTTGGTTCAACTTGTCCATGCTGACCAGGTTTTTAAAATTAAACTAATCCTATCTGCTTGCACTTGGCCCATATGCCTCTAAACGTTTCCTATTCATATGTTGGTCCAAATGTCTTTGAAATATTGTAGCTGTACTTGCATCTCCCACTGTTCCTCTGGCAGCTCATTCCATACATACATCACGCTCTTGTGCAAAAAACGTTGCCCCTTCGTCCGTTTCAAGTTTCCCCACTTTCACCTTAAAACTATGCATCTGTGTTTGAAGTCCCCGATCCTGCAGAAAAGACCTTCGCTATTCACTCTATCCATGCCTCCTATGATGTTATAAACTTTTAGAATGCCACCCCTCAACCTCGCACACTCCATCTGATACTAACTTCAAGATCAAACTTTTAACGATAAACACTGCAAATTTGAAAGAATATTAAAAATGACAGGTGTAGAAAACAGCCCAAACTTCATGCTATTAGTTTTGTTCTATGTTACAAAACTAAGGCAGCATGAAACTCTTACTAGTGCCAATAAGAGGTCAAGCATCTGAATTCCATAATGTGAAGGCAGTGATGATGTATACTGTGAAAACGTATAGATCTAGATCGATATAATACCACATTGTCAACATTCTCTCTCCTGTTCTCCCTATGGCCCTGTGTGGTTGTGTCTTCTTTATCTTTTGACTCAGTTAGAGAGAACCCCTTTCCCCCATTCACACCTTAATTTAAACCCATTTTGCATCATCTTCTCGTTCACAAGTGCTAATAGCCCGTTTATCTTTTGCCACACCCTCTTTTCCAAGTCACCCATCCCCAATCTCCGGCAAGGGATTAAAAAGCCCAGTGTCCAACCAGTTTCAGTTCAGAACAAGTCACATTGGACTTGTTACGCTAACTCTGTTTCTCTGTCTCTGCAGATTATGCCAGACCTGCTGAGGCTCTTCAGAAACAAATATGCACAGCACAAATTTTCAATGAAACAAATAACTATGGATACTGGAAATAAATACAAAATAAATACAAAAACTACTGAAGAAACTGCGGGCTTTGTAGAGGGCCATTGGACTCGAAGGATTAACTCTACATTCACTGCAGAAGATGCCGCCAGAACTGCTTTGTTTCTTCAGCAATTTGTGTTTTTGAACAAGTTCCAATGACGTGTTTGAAAGCTGCTCAAACGCGCTGTCCAACACGGAGTGTGGAACTGAAGTGCACACATTCATTGGCTCAGAAACTGCATAAGTTTGGCATCACTTACCTCACAGAGCTCTTAATCATGGTCAGGGAGAAAACCAGAGGGAAACCCATTTAATTCAAACGCAGATAGCACGACGAGCAAGGAGAAGATTCAGATTAATATGATAAAGGGTTTGAATAACGTAACAAATTGGAAGCATGACACCAAGGAGAACCCTCAGCAGAATGAGAATATTAAAATGGAAGTATCAAGGCATCAGAAACCAGGTGAGGTCACTGAATACGTGGCTGATCGGTGACTGGGTCTCGATGTGAACTGGGGAGAGTCAGTAGAATTGAATTGCAGATATTGGAGCTCAAACTGGGCTTTCACGTGATGTTGTAGACTACAGCAGCAACAGAAACAGGATTGTATTCAAACATAATCTGTAACATTTTCTCCAGGATATTCCATCAGTCTATCATTACCAACAAGCCGAGTGATGACTCAGTGACGAGAGTGGGTGAACATGCCAAGGTCAGAACCATGTGTACCTAAAGCTGATGACAAACCGTTACAGTTACGGCGCTTGAGTGGTTTCATTCCAAACAGCAGATCTAACATCTGATAGAGAGGAAGAAATGATCCAAAGACCAACAGATCAGATCTAAGCGCTGCCGTCCTGCCACATCCAGACATAAATATCGGTGTACTATTAAAAATCTTACTGGAGGAGAGGCCCCCAGAAATATCCCCATCTTAAATAATGGAACAGCCCTGTACATCAGTGTAAAAGACAAGGATGTAGCATCTGTACCATCCTCAGCCAGAGGTGTTGAGTTGATGATCCACCTCATCCTCGTCATGATATCCACAGATTCACAGATGGCAGTGTTCAACCAATTCGCTGCATGTGACATGAAGAAACCGCTGAACACAGTTGTTACGACAAAGACAATGGACCCTGACACCATTCCTGCATTTGGACTGAAGCCTTATGCTGCACAACAAGCTGTGTCCCTGAGGAAGCTGTTTCATTCCAGCTCCAACTCTGACAACTCCCTGGCAATGTGGAAAATTACTCAACTCTGTCCAGTAATTAGGTGAATGTAATTAGGTGAATAATTACATTCTGCCCATATAACACCCCCTCAGTCCCTTCACGATAATCAAATTGGTGGGAGTTCTTTTTGACAGAGCTGTCAAGCAGACCAGAAATAACCAGCTCAGTGTGGTTTCCGGTCCGTTCCTATGTGGAGATGGCGCTATTGTGGAAATGTCACTGGATTACTAATCCAGGATAATGCGCTGGCAGCTGTGGAAATTAAAACCAATTAATAAATTATCACGATCTAGAATCTGATGATGGTAACAGTGACCTTGCATCCAATGTTGATTTTAAAATTCAATCTCCTTCCCCAACGTACTTTCAGGAAGTGAATCTCCTGTGCTTTCCTTGTATGGCCTAAAAGTGACTCCAGACACACAGACATGTGATAAACTCTTCAATGGTCCCTGAACTGGCCAAGCAAGACACTCAATTGTATCACATTGCTCCAAGGTCTTCAAGGAAAAAAACAGACAGAATACCCGGCACCAGCCTTAATATCAGAAAAGAGAACGGCAATCACAGTCCTGTTGATCCTGCAGAGACATCCTTCCTAACATCTGACAGCTTGTGACAATATTTGCAGTGCTTTCCCACAGACTGCACAGAAACATCGGGAAAGGAGTAGGCCATTCAACACATTGAGACTTCCCCATTCTAATTCATGGAGAAAATCTCCTCAATGCAGTATTCCCGACACAGTGTTCATATCCATTAATACGTTTAAACATTGTGAAATATAAAATAAGAACTGTTGTAGTCCCTACAGTCCATCAATCTTGCTCCTCGATTCAATATACAGGCAGTTCTCTGATAACGCGTGTTTATTAAACGTGATTTGACTGCAATGCGATTCGTGAATTGCACACCTTTTTTCTATGAAGTGAACTCCCATTCACTGTGACGCTGAACAACAAAACCCAGCTTCAGGATCCTCTGTCTGCAAAATGCACCCTCTGAGTGTTCATCTAAAATAGGAATGCAATCCGCTCTGCAAGCATTGAACCTGGACCTGAAATGGGGAATTGTTCTCTCCAATTAGAAGGAACGTTATTTCAAACCGGGGCAGAATCTTCAGGAGAACTGGAATTCCATGTTGGCATCACGTGATTAGTCAGCCCTGCGCGCTTTCTGGTGAAGAGCTTGGTGAAAGGTACAGGGATGTAAACAGTGACTGAATTGTCATTATGAGCACTATTTCATTACAATATATGATTTAAATGTTTAATTAGACTGTGCTAGTGTGTGTTAGACTAACTTTATTTTTTGTTTTTTACTGATATTTTGCGGTTCGCCCATTATCCTCTTTTCCCGATAGAGCACATCATTAATATTGCATGATTTTCTGCAACACAGTGTTGCACAGGAACACAGCTATCACGTTATTGGAGAACATTCAGTAATGATATCTGATCCTCTATCTTTATACCATACCCTGCCTCTCCCTATCCCTTTAGTTTCCAGAAATCCTTACTTACATTCAGTGCCTTGTTTCCACAGCCTGATCTGGGAGAAAATACCCTAGGTTCACCATTCTCTGAGTGCAGACATTTATTCTCATCTCAATGCAGAGTGGCCTGTCTGTACCTAATAATGAGGCCCCTTGTTTTGATGTCCCAGCCAGGGGAATTGTCACCCCTGTTTCCAATCTGTCCTGCCCTAGCAGAGTTTTATATATTTCACTGAGATCTCCACTCATTTTCCTAAAGCCCATGGAATACAGGCACAGCCGCCCCAAACTCTGCTCCCACAACAAGCCTGTCATCCCAGAGATTAGTCTGGTTATCCTTTACTGCTATCCCTCAATGTCAGGTTTCTCCTTTATTAGGTAAGGAGACCAAAACTACACACAATACTGCGCAATATTCGAGATGAGGTCTCACCAAGGCCCTGCTCAGCTGCAGTAAAACACCCTTACTCCTGGATTCAAATCCCCCTGAAATGGAGGTGAATACACGATCTGTCTGCTTTTCTGTTTTCTGCTCCTGCAAAATTGCTTTTAGTGACCGGTGCACAGGGAGATCCAGATCCTTTTCAATGTTACAGCTCCCCACTTGTTGGATCTGTGTACAATGGTCAGCGTCCCAATGCCATTCCCAGTATTGTCTTTTGGTTTCAGATCTCACTGCCCTACACTGACCTCGGAGGGCTGCACAGAAGGAAACAAAAATGCAGCTTAAGTTCATTTATAGATCAACATTTTTCAAAAAATTCCGTTTTCAAATGATAGGCTCCCATTCTGTTTTTCCCATCAAAGGTCAGAACATCACATATCACACACCTCCCCTCCACATTGCTCTCCATCTGCCATGTATTTTCCCAGACACTCCACTTGTCTCAATCACCTTGGAGCTTTTGATGTCCGGATAACCCACTCACAATCCGATATTGTTCAGTGCCATCAGCAAACTTGGAGATTTTGAATTTGATCCACTCAATCAAATATATGATGTGTATTGGGAATAACTGGGGCCCAAACCCCGATTCTTGCTATATCCTCCAAACCTTCCTTTCAAAAAACATTTTGTTTTATCCCTACTCACTGCTTCCAGCCAGCTCTCCCATTCTAAAACCATATTAGTCCCAGTCCCAGAGGATTTGAATTTGCATAATAGTCTTAGGGCTTTGTCAAAAATCTTTCTGAAAATGCATTCATTTTGCGTAATTGCTTCTCCATAATTATGCTAAACATCACTTTCTCAAATATGATTCCCATTTGATCAATCTCTGTTGAAATTGTCTGTGCCTATTACTTTCAGTTCAAATACTTCCTCTAAAACTGTTTGGTTGATAATTTCATTCTATTCCCTTTTTCTCAACAGACTAATGTTAACAAGTATTGTTGGGAAGTTTTCTTTTTTGTTTTGTTTTCATCTGTGAAGACATGACTAAAGTATTTGCTCTTTTACCCTGTCCTGAATTTTCTGGTATCAGACTGTAAGAAAGCTGCACCTTTTTTTCCCTTAATTTTGCCATTGACATATTTTCAGAAGATATTACAAGTGCAATCTTAAAACCCTTGTTAATATACTCTTCCGAAACCTAACAATTCCTATCTTCAGCTACTCAATGATTGACCTTCCACAGCCATACAAACACAGAAATACAGACATTGTCCCATCAACAATACAGCACGGTCTACATTAGTCACGCTTTCCAACACAAGACCCATAGCCGTGAACCTTATGGCATTTCAAGTGCACAGATGTGTATTTTCTAATGGTTTTGAAGTTACCATGACAACTCCTCTTTCTGACCACAACACCCTCTGGGTGAAAAACAAACCTCAATTCCCTCCAAATGTCAAACTCTTCACTTTAAAATGTGTTGCACTGTTCTAAAGGCCCTTTGACTAATAAGACAGCTGTTGTCTCTCTACCCTGTCCATGTCCCTCGGAATCCTATCCATCTGAATCACGGCCCCCTCAGCCTTCCCTGCTCCAAACTAAACAACCCGAGCTTATTCAGCCTTTCTCCATAGCTGATATGCTCCATCCCTGGGAACATCCTGGTGAATCTCCTCTGAGCCCCCTTCACTACAATCAGATCTTTCCTGTAATGTGGTTCCCAGAAGTACACACAGTATTCCACCTTGGCAAATCCAAAGTTCCGCATAGCTCTTATAATCTTTGCCTTGATGAATAAAGATTATGTTTACAGTCCCTTATGCTTTCTCAAAATTGTGCATTAACATATTTAGTCACATTCAGGGAAGTGTAGAGAAACACCCTATGAGCTTCCTCGTGTGCTGCCATTCATTGAGTAGTCCCTGTCCAGTTTCTTCATCCAAAGTGTATCACATCATATTTATCAAGGTAACAATACATCTGCCATTGCTCTGCCCATCTGACCATTCCATCCGGTTTATTCAGAGGCACTAACTTCGAAGCGCTGTTTCTTCATTAGGTGGTTGTGCGCGTTGAAAGCTCGTGCCCGAGTCCAACACCAGCACCTCTGAATCACAGCACTGATCCCTGTGATACACCATTGGACATCGGTCTCGAGTCAGAATAACAGCCTTCAACCACTACCCTCTGTCTCCTAATATTAAGTTGATTTGGATGCAACTTGGCAAGTCATTAATGACTCGTACTGTTCCCTTGCTATTCATTTCTGCTTGACTCACTTGCAGAATATCTGAAGATTTTCCTTAATCTTACCCTGCCAGCAGGTTTCTATGACCCTGTTTTAGGCAGTTCTCACCGAGTGATGTATTTTCTCAAAATTACGGACTTAATTGGCTAATCCCTTACCTTGCCATTATTTGCCTTGAATTTGGATTGGGCAACCAGGGAAACATCCTGTTAATTTCCATTTGTCATATTTTTTGTAAATTTTGTAAATTTCAGTGTGACCCACCTCTCATTCTTTGAAACTCTAGAGAACCTAGGTGAGGTTCCGCATCAGACAATCTCGCCATCTGTGGGATTACTTTGGAGAACGTCCATTGCACTTTCATTGTGGTCAGTGTATTCTTTCTCAGATTGGGTCACCAACACTGTACACAATGGATGCAGGTTTGCTCGCTGAGGTGGCAGGTTCATTTCCCGACGTTTCCTTACCTTACTAGGTAATATCTTCAGTGGACCTCTGGCGAAGCGATGCTACACATTCCTGCTTTCTTTTTAAGGGTTTCTTTGGGTTGTTGATGTCATTTCCTGTGGCGAAGTCACTTTCTGTTCCTTTTCTCAGGGGGTGGTAGATGGGTTCTAACAACTAATAGCATATCGAGTTAGACATCTGCCACAAATACATGTGAATTCCCTCCATTGATCCTATTAATTTCGAAATATCCAATATCACATGCTGCATAATAGATTCCAACAGTTTCCCTGCAGATGTCAAGTTAATTGGTCGGCAGTTCTTCAAACTATGTCTTCTTCCTTTTATAGATGTTTGGATCCCTTCCATTAATCTATAGTGCTTGGACCACATTTTCTAACTTCCATTTATCCGGAATGGCTTCCGGCCTCTGCAGAATACACAGGAAAATAAAACACTGTCTTCGGCAGTGCAATTAATGCTTCTATTGCTGATTTATGTCTGACATTTTAGTATGAAGTACGTCAGGTTTGTCAGACTTAGCAATGCTCAATCCAGTTACACTTTCAAATATTACCTTGTTACTGATATAAATTGACTTTTTGTCTTCAGTTACACAAGTGCTACATGATCACTTGGTATTACTGGGTGATTTTATGGATCTTCCTTCATGAAGAGAGATGCAAAGCAACTGATTATTTTCTTGGCCATTTCCCTGTTCTTCACAATAAAATCACCTCTCCCAATTAGCAATTTCCATATTTGACCTTGTTTTTTTTCTCTGCTTCCTTTGAAATACACAATGTAGATTTATGCAGTGTTTTTGTTCCTGTTTGTTAGCATTTATGTTCTGTTTTTGATTTCCTGATCAGTTTCATGGCCCTTGTTTCTGGATCGCGAATTTCTGAGAATTCTCAGGTTTCCACAATGACTGAAATTCTTCTGAAGCCATTTTCTAGGATTAATACATTTTCGAATTTGTTATGTTAAACACCATTGTGTCACTTTGCTTTTCTTTGGTGTTTGTACCTGAAATAAAAAAAAACTTTGCAATATTTCTATAAATTTCCTGGTCCTGACCAGATATTTTCAGGAGCACTGCAGGAGGACATAGAAGGAATTGCCGCAGCCCGAGCTGATATTTTTGCATCATCGCTGGCTAACGGGCGAAATCGCGAAGGTCTGGAGGACAGCGAATGATGTGTCCTTAATCAAGAAGGGCTACAAAGAAAAACCTGGGAACTATAGCCCAGTAAAAGTAAAATCTGTTGTAGGTAACTTACTTGAACAGATTCTGAGAGATAAGATATATATGCATTTGGAAAGACAGGGTGTGATTAGGAACAAGATTAGAGTGGTGCTAGAAAAGCACAGCAGGTCAAGCAGCATCCGAGGAACAGGAAAATCAACGTTTTGGGAAAAAGCCCATCATCAAACTCAGCACAGCTTTGTGCATGGGAGATCATGGCTCACAAATTTGTTCGAATTCTTTGATTAAGTGACGAGCAATGTTAACGAGGGCAGGATGGTGTATGTAGTCTTTATGGATTCCAGTAAGGCCTTCAATAAGGTTCCATATAGTACTCTGCTCTGGAAGGTTAGATCGCATGAAGTTGAGGAGGAGCTGCCAAATTAAATAAAATTGTCTTGATGGTGGGAAGCAGAGGGTAATAGTGGAAGGATGCTTGTCAGACTGGAGGCCTGTGATTAATGGAAAGCCTCACAGGTTAGTGCTGGGTCCACTACATATTACATATATCTATAATTTAGATGAGAATGAATAGGCATGATTTGTAAGTTTGAAGACAACACTCAAATAGGCAGCATCATGGAGAATGGGGAAGGTTATCAGAAATTTCAGAAAATACAGCAGCACCTTGATCACCTGGAGAGTGGCTGAGAAATGGCAAATGGATTTTAATATAGATCAGTGTAAGTTCTTGCATTTTAGAAAGTCGAGTCAAAGTTGGGTTTTCACGGTCAATGGTTGGGTCCTAAGGAGTGTAGTGGAGCAGAGGGACCTTGGAATTCAGGTGCATGCTTCTCTGACATTTGATTCCGAGGTAAACAGGGCAGTGAAGAAAGCTTTTGGCACACTGGCTTTCATCAGTGTATATCACTGAGTATGTAAATTAGGGAGTTACGTTACAATTATACAGGATGCTGGTGAGGCCATACTGGGAGCGTTATGTTCAGTTGTGTTCATATTGCTATGGGAAGGATGGTATTAAACTGGAAAGAGTGCAGAAGAAATTTACAAGAATGTTGCAAAGGACTCAATGGTCTGAGTTATTGGGAGAGGTTGGACAAGTTAGGACTTTTTACTTTAGATGTATGAGGCTGAGGGGGAATCTGAGAGAAGTGTATAAGATCATGGGAAGGACGGACAAAGTGAATGCACTCAGTTTTTTTTCCAGGTTTAAGTAATCACGGACAAGAGGGCATCAGTTTAAGGTCAGAGGGGAAACAATAAATGGGATCCTGAGGACCTACTGCTTTTCACACAGGGGGGATATGCATATGGAATGATGTGCCAGCGGAAGAGGTTGAGGCGGGAACATTCGCAACATTTAAAAGGCATTTGTACAAATACATGGACAGGAAAGGATTATAAAGATACAGTGCAATGCCAGGGAAATGGGGTCAGCGTGCATGGACATTTTGGTCGGAATGGACGTGTTTGGGCTGAAGGGCCTGTCTCCGTGTTGTCTGACTCTATGACTCCAACAAACATTGCTTGCCTCCCACTGAATGTTATATTGTACTTTCCCAATTCACTGGAGGGAACTTGACCCTCTAGCCTCCAGGCTACCATGATGTTTAACCAGAACGTTCAAGCATTCTATATTCATGCAGACACCGACACCGTGTAAAGTGCTCCGTATTAATGTCTCTATTCCTTAAAAGCTGATTCAGATCAAGGTTATTAATTCTTCCTTCCGATCACACAACACCAAACCCAAAATACATTGCTCTCTAGTTTGCTTCACAACATACTCTTCAACCCACCTCACATACACGTACACAATTTATTTTGCACAGCATAAGCAGATACTTAGTTAATGCAGTTTAGATGCAACTTGAGAACATCCAATAAAACTGCAGTATCCATGATACTTGCATATCTAATTTCCAGAGCATATGATGCTCAGATTTTCTGCAACCGATATATAACACACCAATATTTGCTGCGACTTGCTATTTCTAAGTTCTACATAAACTGATTCTGTAGAATCTGAGGGACAGGTCTGTGTCATTATTAGTGATAGCCATGGACAGGACATTCGGGGAGGCTCACCTCGACGCTGAGATGATCTGAAGATATCTCCATCAATACAGGAAAGGATCAATATCCTCCCCGCTCTGTCAGGATAATGGTCACCGAATTCTCTCTGCTACTTCACCCTCTCTGCATATCTGTTATAGCACCTACCCCCAGAAAATCCTCATGCTCTAACTCCAAATAAGGCTCAGGCACTACCACTCTCACTATTGAATTCAGCAACTTCCTTCCCAGACTTTCTCTGTCACCTACGCAATACGGCCACACACTAATAAACTACATGGATTCAGAATTATCGACTGCCTCATTCTGGATACCTCACAATTCCTCCCAGATCCACCTCCCCCAGCACTAAGAGCAAGGCCATCCACTCCTGCCCTCACTCCTTCCATCCCTTTCTCCTATTCCAAGAGAAAAAGCCTGGAATAGGACAGAAATGGCCAAGCCGGGTGGAGGAGTGCCCAATACCCATTCCTTCACCTTCCTCCCTACACCAGCCATGTGGGGAGGAACCTAGTACAAGATGAAGAGGACTGGGAAGCCTCGCGTGAAATTTCTGAAACATCCATGCCCCACTGACCGATTAAGGAGCAGTGCTGAGTGAAAGACAATTCTCACTGTAAACACACTAGCATTTCGAACGACACTCCTTTAACTCCCCACCCCCACCCCCCAAATACAGTTACCTCACTGCATAGAGATGCAGACACAGAATTACACAGAATTATTGGTAACTACCCCAAAATACGAACAAACACAATACATACAAGGAAATAGACATACACACGCAGACATAGAGTCACACACAAATAGACACAAGCATAGATAGAAACACATAGGCTGATACACAGAAAGACAAACGTAGATGCACAAATACACAGATGACAAGCAGATGGACAAACATTCGCACACGTAGACATAGATACAAATTGATAGTTTTTTTTTTGTTTTATAACGGGATCAAGGATTCTTGGGGGAAGGCAGGATAATGAGGTTGAGGAACATATAAGAAATTATTGAATGGCATATCAGACTCGATGGGCCGAATGGCCTCATTCTACTCCTTTTTTCATGTAGTGCTATGCTAACAGGTATTCCCTTCCTGAGACAGCAGCAGAGGCTGAGTTTGTTACATATTCGATTGGAAAGGTTCAGTGGGAATGTTGGACAGGTTCGGAGTCCGGAATGGTTTATGTTTATTCCGAATTATTCGGTCCTTATATCTACAAAGAGGTGGTGATTTGATGTTCAGTTAACAAAGTTTTAAAATAACAGGTGCTACAAAGAAATAAGGACGTACCTTTCACTTTAGTGTTGAACTACCTGTGGTGTCTTCATCCGCAGGGAGCAGTGAAGACTCGTTTATAGAGTCATAGAGATGTACAGCATGGAAACAGACCTTTCAGTCCAACCCGTCCATGCCGACCAGATATCTCAACCCAATCTAGTCCCGCCCGCTGGCCACTAGCCCATATACCTCCAAACCCTTCCAATTCATATACCCATCCCGAATGCCTCTCAAATGTTGCAATTGTACCAGCCTCCACCACTTCGTCTGGCAGCTCATTCCATACAAGTACAACATCTGGGTAAAAAACATTGTCCCTTACATCTCTTTTGTATCTTTGCCCTCTCACCCTAAACCTACACCCTCTAGTTCTGGACCCCCGGCACCAGGGAAATGATTTTGCCTATTTACACTATCCATGCCCCTCATAATTTTGTAAACCTCTATAAGGTCACCCCTCAGCCTCCAATGCTCCAGGTAAAACAGTCCTAGCCTGTTCAGCCTCTCCCTGTTGCTCAAATCCTCTAACCCTGGTAAAATCTTTGTAAATCTATTCTGAACTCGTTCAAGCCTCACAACATCTTTCCGATAGGAGCGAGACCAGAATTGTACGCAATATTCCAACAGTGGCCTAACCAATGTCCTGTACAGCAGCAACATGACCTCCCAACTCCTGTACTCAATACTCTGACCAATAAAAAAAAGCATACCAAACGTCTTCTTCACTATCCTATCTACCAGCGACTCAACTTTCAAAGAGCTGTGAACCTACACTCCAAGATCTCTTTGTTCAGTTACACTCCCTAGGACCTTGCCATTAAGTGTATAAATCTGCACTTGACTGACCTTTGTTGGACTGGAGAGTCAAGGTTTATTGGGAACAGACAGGAGACGGATGAACAGACACACTTGGATCAGACATGAGCATTCTGAATGGTGCAGCCAAATGACCAACTGTTGCCCCTACCCCGTGTATTGTTTCCTCAATCCACCCTCGAGGCGATTACATGGTAGGGAACCACCCCATTCAATCCGACAGGATCGATACAATGAGACAGGAGGATACCATTCTGTCCCTCTAAGGATTGGCACAGCGATATAGATTGAAGTAATTCAGCTCGTTGAGTATATTACACAGCCCAGTAGCAGGCCATTCAACCCGCCTGAACGGCTACCCAGGAGCAGGGAACATTGACTCACTGTCCAGCAAAGATCAGTCGCTAATAGGAAATCGAGAGTGGAGACAAATGTTTATTTTCAGGCTGCAAAGCTGTAACTGATGAAGTGCCTCAGAGATCACTGTGGGGTCATCAATGATCAACAATTTGTATCCAAGATCTAAAAGAAGGGGAGGGAATTGCTTGGTGCTCAATTAGCGCGCACACCAAGATGGTCATTTAATGTGTCATCAAATGAAGTTGGTGAGTCTGCAATATGATACAAGCAAGGAAGGTTAGTGAGCAAACCTTCAGCAGAAATAACATAAGGTAGGTTGTCTATTTTGGCATGAAGAATAAAACAATGATAAACAATGTAAATGCAGAGAGATTGCAGAACTCTGTGATACAGGCGGTTTCCATGTTCCTGGGACATGAATCATATGAAGTCAGTCTGCAGATGCAGCAAGTGATTTAGAAGGTAAGTGGAATGATGCTGTTTTTGGCAAAAGGTATCAGGTTTAATTGCAGGAATGTTTAACTGCATCTGTACAGGGCATTAATGAGACCACACCTGATGCACTATTTGCAGTTTTGATCCTCGAAATTAAAATGAAAAGATTTTCAAAGAGGTTTCCCTTTACTCATCCCTGGAATTCCGGCCTTTTGTTATAGGGGATTATCAGTTTCGATCTTAGCTGAGAAATAGTATTGAACTATCCATGACTTTCTGAAGAGTCTACCAACTGGATGCAAATTATTTCTTGTCAGGAAGACTAAAGCTAGAGAATAAATTTTAAGAAAAAGATGTACTGATATTAGCACACTTACTATGAAGACACCTACCAATATTTACAACCTACACAGACACATGTAAGCATGTCATCAAATTATAAAGTGGGAACATTTTTTTGGGATTGAAACGAATGCACTTGCTTATAATCTATAATCAGGTTTTCCAGAGAATGTTCCAGAAGAGCACACATGGTCCAGTTTGGTGTTCAGTTGACATTATCGTATGTTTCAACACAGAGAGGGAGGAAAATGTCCGCTGCCTGAGAAGGAGCAGCCTATTGATCTCTCTCTCTTATGTTGTTCCATCGATAGCAAAGTGTGAGACCAGAAAATCCCTGTGTTATCTTTACCACTTGTGTAGGATTTCTGGTGAGAATTCACTGGAATCTCTCCACTGCCTGAAACAAAGGGACTTCAACCAAATTCAACTGTTCCAGAGTGAAATCCCACCACCAGTAGCTTGTGTGAGCAGAATAACTTCAAAGGCAGAATAACGTTTGGGGCACTCTATCATTTTACCATTTGTTATGAGTTCAACTTTCTGTTTCTCACACCTTTCTAGAAAATGGCATACTCCGAGACCTAGATCATTGGTCACATCAAAAACTGGTTGCATTAAAGATTGGTGTAACCAGTGGAGGAGTGGGACTGGAAAAGGACGTAGTAACCTTCCAACATTGGTTGAAACACAAATGAGAAATTTTCAAAGGGCTGTTCAAGAGGAAATTCCCTTTCCCAGAAGGTTGTGGTGCCTGGATGCTTGCAGTTATTCAAAATTATATTTGGTGACATTTGACAGACAAGTAAATTTAGGAAAATCGTATACAGACAGAAAAGTGCTGCTGAGACCACAATCACATCACCCATGGAATTTGTGAGTGGTGGAGCGGTGACAAAGTGTCTAATAGCCCACTCCTGCTGCTCAGTCCTATGTCCCCATGTTCTATTCAGCTCCTCACAGCTCCTGATATGAGCAGATGGAGGCCACCTGCTCCAAATACCTGGCCCACTGTAACACAGGATATCATTCAATCCCTCAAGATGGTCACACACGGTTTGGTGTGGGTTGGAAAATGTTATTTGGAAAACCAGGTTGGTTTCGAAATACACATCTGGTCTCTTTACAGAGTGTCTCCTCTCTGCAACTTGTGTTTCATTTGTTGGTCATGTTGGAGACTCAGATTCACTATGAATACAGCCCCCATACCTCACCCTGAGATGACTCATAAAATACTTTATTCTCTGTGACTGCAACATTCAATAACAGAACGTTCAGGAAAATTACAATTATTAACTTTGTAATTACAGAATATGAGAACATAAGAAGCAAGATTAGGTGGTCGGACGATCAACCCATTGTATACCATCATGAATGACCTACTGTTAGGAATAAGTGGTCTTTAATGTCCAATTCATCCCTTTAGCTCTGACAGGCCAAAAATTCATGTGCCACCTCTTTGAATACTTTCAGTGATGTACCTCCCCTCACTATCTAGCCCAGATACTTCCTGGCATTGATTACCCTCTATGAGAGGAAAACACTCCCTACACATACACCATCATCTATTGAAATGAACAAGAGGTGAACACAGTGGCTCAGGAAAGAGTGAATGGCCTTGATAACAAGGTAGCATTTGACTGTGGATGGCATCAGGACCACCTACTTATTTGAGCTTAATGGCAATCAAGTGTACCCACCCCACTGATTGGGGTCTTTTACAGCACAAAGGAATATGTTTGTGGTCGGTTACCGACAATCCTCTCAGTCCTGGGACATCTCTGCAGGAGAACCTCAGGGTAGCTCCCTCAAAACAAACATCTTCAGCTGGTTCATCATTGTCTTTCCTCATCATAGGATCAGAAACGGGGATGGTCACTGAAGATCACGCAATGTTCAGAACAATGTGTCGTACCTCAGCTCCTTGACTAGTCTGTGTCCATGTGCAGTACGTCCTGGGCAGCATTCAGGCTTGTCCTGTTGAAGTGTCGGTAACATTCATGTAACAGCAAGGCCAGACACTCTACATTTCCACAGTTAAATGAAGAGCTCATTCAGCATCTCAG
This sequence comes from Chiloscyllium plagiosum, assembly GCF_037043375.1. NCBI lineage: Eukaryota > Metazoa > Chordata > Chondrichthyes > Orectolobiformes > Hemiscylliidae > Chiloscyllium > Chiloscyllium plagiosum. Next base: position 49,975 of record NW_028270195.1, on the reverse strand, counting down.
GCACATTTGAAACGGATATGTGGAAGCCATTCAGCCCATCGAAAGTACTGAACAAAGAGAGGAGTAGCCGATTCAATACTCCTGCCTGTTCCACAGGAAGAGAAGGGGTCTGATTATCACATCAAGCTGTTAAACAGAAACAGGCAGGGCCAAGTCAGGCCCATGAACCTGTTCCATGGGACCTGGGGGTGGCCATTCAGCACGTCGAGACACTTATACGGGAACAGGAGGGTGTCATTGATGCTCCAACCTGACAAATCAATGGAGCAGAGAATGCACTCAGAGACACATCCACGATATTTTTCATGGCTCCATTACCTGTGGGACGCATGACACTTTAACGTGGTTTGCTGGCAGTGAGGAAGGTAGCCAGATGCTTTGTCTCAAGTCTCCGAGAGGCATCATCCATCTCTGAGAAGACAGACCCATGTCCTCAATGGACGTCAGAAGCTGGTGGGGATAGTTAACTGTTTTATAATGGAGGTATTGTGGCTGATGTCGGGATTGTGAATAGCATAACGTTTAATGCAGGATAACACACTAAATGGACTGTATTAATGTTGGAGAATTTATTCAACGACTGATCCCCTGTCTCTCTCAATCAACATATGGAGTGGGGGTGGGCTGAGGGGAACGTCCTCGGAGGCTGTTAACCTATTGAGAATCATTTAACCCGAGTTAATCAAAACCATGGAATTTATCATCGTATCAGTGGCTGTTTTGAACATCACGAGTGACTGTTCATCCCCCTTAAGGTTCAATACAATCATCTCTTATTCCCAGACATTCACTCACTGCTCATGGTGCCATCATCCCAGGGATTAGTCTGGTGAAACTTGAGAGAAAGTCTATCCACAGTACCCCAAATACTGCCTCAATAACACTCTCAGGGATGATTGCAATAATCCTTTTCTCTCACATAGACATCGCCTTTTTTTCCTGTGTCTCAAAAAGCCATTCCTTCTCTATGCATTACGACTGACATGGAATTTATAAGTTCCTTACATCTGTACGTCAGCATTAATAAAGCCAACACCAGAGATGCTTATGGAGATGTGCATCACTCTTGGGGAGAATTTCAATGAGATTGAAAATAGGGGATGATCACCTACCTGAATAGAAATGAGCTACAGGAATACGGGAAACAGGCAGATGAAGGGAGCTATCATTACTTCTGTTCTTCTCTCACAGGATGTATGCAGCCCTGGTCAGGGCAGCATGTTATGCCGATCTTGAACTGAGTATTTGGTTCAGCTGTTCCACAGGACAGTAAAGAGAAGAGCACATTCCTGTGGGATTGTAGTGTTAAAACACAAGATACATTCTCCTGCTTAATGTAAAAACAGCAACAGGGAAAATATTTATCCACTGCAGTAATCCATGATAATTCTAGAGTCCAAAAGTATTTGAAGTAAAAACTAACAACTTTATTTCTTAAAGTATAACAGGGAATAATAGACGAACGAATATTTACAGCTTCTTCCTCTAAGCTATATTTTATCTCCCCCCCCGCCCCCCCCCCAACTATACTAGTCCGATTAGACTCCTAATTGAGATTTACAAAACAAAACTTCTTATCTCAAAACCAAGAAGCTTTCGGTTCTTCTCCATATTCCTGTCTTCTTTTCTTCTTGGGGATATTGATTCGTAATAAGTTACTAATCAATAAAAGTACTGAGAGGAGAGCTATTTTTCAGGCAGTCTTTGCATGCTGGTAACCTGGCAGTTCTCCTCTCAACTGTCAATTTCCCGCGGTCTTGTACCCCCCCCCCCCCAACCATTGGATTGTATCATTCCCTTTTAAAGATTATCAATGCAATAAATTCAAACTTGATTGGAGGTGGGCATTTTGGTTTATTATTTAAACTGTTTGGCTGAATTTGTTTTTGTCTTGAGAAAATAAGCTAATCGAGACGTTCAACCAAATGTTACATGAAATCTATTTTTTAGAAGACTTGGTGCTGTCAGGCAGTTATTGCTGGCTTTTAATTCTGTTAAAGGTGCAGAACACCCACATGTTCATTACAGAAGTCACACTGAAACCTGACTAGGGAAGAATGACAGATTGATGTCGCTTTAGGACTTGGGGCAAGCAGATGGGTTTTATGGCAAATGAAAATAGTTGCTTTTAATTTCCCTCATGAGCAATCAACAGACTATTATTCTGTGGCTCTAGAGCATGAGTCTTGACCACCATAAACTGTCGTCCCGTTTGTACAGAGAACAAGTTAAACATCCTCAAGAGCAATTTTTTAGTGACGGACATGTGGTTAGAAGGAACTTGAAACTGTTGCATCCGGATTAAACAAAGGCACAAATTATGGTTTATTCAGAAGTTGCACTGAGACTGAGACGAGACTGGGATATCACGACGTTGGTTTTGGACAGGACTGGTGAGTGGGGACGAGATGGAGATGTAAATCTGTGAAGAACAAAATGGATTATGGAGTTTGAGAACAGTCTGGTTCCTTCTTGCACATAACTGAGTAATTTAGAAATAGTAGTTTGATACTGATTAATATAAGGAAAGGAGGTTTTGTTTGTAAATGAAGACATTGTCTTGCCTTTCCAAATTTTATATATCATGAGCAGAAATTCAGTTCAACCCAGTTGAGTAGTCAAATAAAATAACTTACTAGGAGCACCAAATATAGCGAGGATAGGATAGTAACCACCTTGAATAATCCAAAGGATATCCTGGATCCGTGATGCTAATGATATCCAAGGCTGAGAAAGATAGTAAAGACCCCAGGATAATCTCCTGACTGTTATTGTAATATTCCAGTCTAATACTCTCAGATTCTGATCGATTGTTGAACCATTCCAGTCTAATGATCTCAGATTCTGATCGATTGTTGAACCATTCCAGTCTAATGATCTCAGATTATGATCCATTGTTGTACCATTCCAGTTTCCTGATCTTAGATTCTGATTCACTGTTAGAACATTCCATCCAAGGTCCTCACATTCTGAACCATTATTGTAACGTTCCAGTCTAATGTTCTCAGTTTCTGATCTCCACTCCCCCTCTCTCTCGAGCTGATGATCCCTGTTAGTACTGTCAGCGATGCTCGTACTCATACTATGGGCTAACACACTGAAAAAGCCCACTTATCATTCAATCATGGAAAATCTCCACTGGGATAACTAGGGTCCACGGAGATTGACATTAATCACAGTCACTGAACAAATAGCTCCAGTTAAACCCTTTCAATTTAGTAGTGATTTTATTAAAATTCAAAAGAACGTTTAAAATTTATATATTTGGCATGGGATATGTGGGAGTGACTGAGGGACGGAATATTGGAGATGGTAGGTTGAATGCGTGTAATCATTCAATCTGCCTTGGATATGGAAGGAATGACAAAGGATTGTCAGAACATAAACAAGTTTTTCCGTTTATAAATGGAAACAAACAGTCTGTAACTACTGATCAGTCATTATGATTTCAGTGAGAGAACGTTTCTCGTCCAGAATCTGACAGGAAAATGTGCCTACGACAACATTAGTGATAACGGACAAATGACATGGATATGTTAACAGAGAATATGACGTGACGCACAATTCGAGAATCAGAGAGGGCAGGTGAGTGCCATGCTGTTAATGTTATCGATGTCAATCAACTGTGATTAAGTACCATTGTGTTTCAATTGCAGTGTGATTATGATGTTGGCGACATGGCTGCTGAGACTGGAGTGAGGGAACATTATATTTCCCAGTCATCAGAAGTGAAACGTTACTCTTTTGTAAATCATTTGAAGATCAAATTCAAGGATACAACTCCAATGAGGAATGAGGAGAGCCAATATTAACCATACAACAAGAAGACATTGGGGCAGAAATTTGGCCTTCAGCCCATTGAGCCTGCTCCACCATTCAATGATGGCTGTTAAGCTTCTCGACCCCATTCTCCCGCTTTCTACCTGTAACCCTTGATTCCCTTTACAGTCAAGAACCTATCTGTCTCACACTTAAATATAATCAATGATCTGGACTCGATAGTCCTCTGTGGCAGTGAATTCCATAGATACACCGCTCTCTGGCTGAAGAGGTTTCTCTTTGGCTCTGTTTGAAAAGGTCTTCTCTTTACTCTGTCCCTTCGGGTACTAGTTTCTCCGACCATTGGATAGATCTTCCCAAAGTCCACTCTGTCCCAGGACATATAGTATTCTGTAAGTTTCAATTAGACCTCCTAACATCTTTCTGAACTCTATCAAATACAGACCCAGAGCCCTCAAATATTCTTCATATGTTAAGCCTTTCATTCGTGGCACCATTCTCGTGAATCTCGTCTGAAAACGCTCTAAGACCAGTACATTTTCCTGAGATGTGGGACCCAACACTGCGCACAATAATCAAAATGTAGCCTGACCAAAGCCTTGTAGTGCCTCAGAAGTACATCCCTGCTTTTATATTTAAGCCCTCTTGAAATAAATGCCACCATTGTATTTGCCTGCCTAACTACTGACAACCTTCAACTTTCAAGACTCCTGGACTAGAACGCCCTAGTTTTTTTGCACCTCAGATTTCTGAATTTGCTTGCTATTTATAAAATGGTCTATGCCTCTATTCATCCTGGCAAAATGCTTTTCCACACTTTTCCACATTGTACTACATCTGCCACTTCTTTGCTCACTCTCCTAACCTGTACAAATCCTTCAGCAGGTGAAGGTGAGGACCGCAGATGTTGGAGATCAGAGTCAAAACGTGTAGTCATAGAAAAGTACAGCCTGTCAGGCAGCATCCGAGGAGCAGGAGATTTGACGTTTCAGGCAGAAAGGCTTCATCAGGAATGTGGGGTAGGCGGAAGGGGCCAGAGAGATAAATGAGAGGGGCTGGTGCTGGGAGGAAGGTAACTTGGAAGGCGACAGCTAGATGAAGGTGGGTGGTGGTAGTGATAGGTCTGAGTGGAAGGTGAAGTGGATAGATGGTAAGGAATATGGACTGGTAGGACAGTTCAAGACGGCGGTTCTGAGTTGGAGGGTTTGATCTGGGATACGGTGGAGGGAGGGGAGATGAGGAAACAGGTAAAATCGTTCTTGATACCGTGTGTTTGGAAGGTCCAAAGGCAGAAGATGATGCGTTCTTCCTTCAGACGTCAGGTGGCTAGAATTTGGCAGTGGATGAGGCCACAAACCTGCAATGCCTTGACGGAGTCTGAGGGGGAGTTGAATTATTCAGCCACAGGGCAGTGGGGTTGTTGGGTGTGTGTGTGTCTGAGAGTGTTCCCTGAACCGTTCTGCAATTTGACGTCCTGTCTCGCCAATGTAGTGGAGACTAGGGGCAATGGACAGACGAGAAGAGGTGTTTGGATGCACAGGAAGAATCCTTTGGGGCCTTGGGTGGAGGTGAGGAGGGAGGTATTGTCACAGGTTTCATACCTGTTGTAGTGGCAAAGGGAAATTGTCGGGAGTGGAAGGTAGCTTGTTGGGGTTGCGTGGACCTGACGAAGGAGCTGTGAGGGAATGGTCTCAGCAGTATGATGATAGGGAGGGAAGTATATCTCCGTTGTGGAGTCTGACTGTTGGTGGCAGAAATGGCAGAGGATTATGCGTTGCATCCTTAAGATGGAAAACAAGCATCAGAGAGGTTCTAACTTGTTGTAGTTGGAAGGATGAAGTCCAACGGCGGAGTTTTGGGAAGTTGGGGAGATGTGCTAGAGCACATTCCTGCAGCCGAACCACCTTTTCAATGCTAAATGTCCCTCTATCTATCTTTGCACTGTTTGAAAGTTTAGCCAGAATGCCCTCAGTTCCTTCATATCGATAATGAATGCACAAAGTGAAAAGTTGTGGTCCCAAAAACTGAGGCTTGTGGAACACCACTTGTCACTGGCTGCCACCCTGAGAAGGACACTTTAATCCACCCTCTCTGCTTTCTGTCAGACAGCCAAACTTCAACTTCCACCTTGCCTCTAAGACCATGGGCCCATATCGTTCTCAATAGCGTTATGCATGGCACCTTGTCAAAGGACAGGCAAAATCGATGTTTCGGGCAAAAGCCCTTCGAAGGGCTTTTGCCCGAAACGTCGATATTGCCTGTCCTCGGATGCTGCCTGAATTGCTGCGCTCTTCCAGAATCTGGTTTCCAGTATCTGCAGTCATTGTTTTTACCTTGTCAAAGGATTCTTGAGGTGCAGATGGATGACATCTATCGGTTCTCCTTGATCAAATCTGCTCATTACTCCCTCAATGTATTCTAGCCAGTTTGTCAGGCATGACCTCCCCTTGATGGGACCATGCTGACTCTGCCCTATTTCACCAAAGACCTCCAAGTATTCAGAAATCCCATTCTTCACGATGGATTCCATAATGTTACCCACAACCAAAGTTAGGCTAATCAGTCTGCAGTTTTCCATCTTCTGCCTAACTCCCATATTAAACAGGGTATCATGTTAGCTATTATACAGCTACTTGGCCCTTTCCTGATTTTAGTCATTCCTGAAAGATTACCACTTACACTTGCACTAACTCTTCAGCGATCTCCCTTAAAAGGTTGGGGTGTAGTCCATCTGGTCCGCTTCTACCTTTACTGCCGTACCAACCAGTACCTATCCACTGACACCCTCTTTCGACTGACTGAACTGATCCTCATCCTGAACAATTTCTCTTTCCAATCCTCCCACTTCCTCCAAAGCAAATGAGTAGCCATGGACACCCGCATGGGCCCCAGCTATGCCTGCCTCTTCGTAGGACATGTGGAACAGTCCATCTTCCGCAGCTACACTGGCACCATCCCCCACCTTTTCCTCCGCTACATCAATGACTGCATCGGCGCTGCGTCGTGCTCCCACGAGGAGGTGGAACAGTTCATCCACTTTACCAACACCTTTCACCCGACCTCAAATTCACCTGAACCGTCTCAGACTCCTCCTTTCCCTTCCTAGACCTTCCCATTTCCATGATGGAAATGTGCTGCTGGAAAAGCGCAGCAGGTCAGGCAGCATCTAGGGAACAGGAGAATCGACGTTTCGGGCATTAGCCCTTCTTCAGGAAAGGGCTAATGCCCGAAACGTCGATTCTCCTGTTCCCTAGATGCTGTCTGACCTGCTGCGCTTTTCCAGCAACACATTTCCATCTCTGATCTCCAGCATCTGCAGATCTCACTTTCTCCTTCCCATTTCTATCTCGGGCGACCGAATCAACACGGACATTTACTATAAACCGACCGACTCCCACAGCTATCTAGACTACATCTCCTCCCATCCTGCCCCCTGTAAAAACACCATCCCATATTCCCAATTCCTTCGTCTCCGCCGCATCTGCTCCCAGGAGGACCAGTTCCAATACGGAACAACCCAGATGGCCTCCTTCTTCAAAGATCACAATTTCCCCCCAGACGTGATCAACAATGCCCTCCACCGCATCTCCTCCACTTCCCGCTCCTCCGACCTTGAGCCCCGCCCCGCAATCGCCACCAGGACAGAACCCACTGGTCCTCACCTACCAACCTCCATATACACCGTATCATCCGTCCTCATTTCCGCCAAAAACAAACGGACCCCACCACCAGGGAAATATTTCGCTCCCCTCCCCTATCAGCGTTCCGAAAGTCCACTCCATCCATGACTTCCTCGTCAGGTCCACACACCCCCCCAACCCAACCTCCACTCCCAGCACCTTCCCCTGCAACTGCAAGAAATGCAAAACCTGTACCACTCCTCCCCCCCTTACTTCCCCAAGGGATCCTGCCATATCGGCCACAAATTTACCTGCACCTCCACACACATCATTTATTGCAACAGCTGCACCCGATGCGGCCTCCTCTATATTGGGGAGACAGGCTGCCGACTTGCAGAACGTTTCAGAGAACACCTCTGGGATATCCGGACCACCCAACCCAACCACCCCGTGGCTCAACACTTCAACTCCCCCTCCCACTCCACCAATGACATGAACATAGCAACACGACAGTTGGAGGAAGAGTGCCTCATCTTCCGTCTCGGAACCTTCCAACCACAAGGGATGAACTCAGATTTCGCCAGTTTCCTCATTTCCCCTCCTCCCACCTTTTCTCAGTCAAATCCCTCGAACTCAGCACTGCCTTCCTAACCTGCAATCTTCTTCCTGCCCCCACTCCGGCTCATCACCCTCACTTTGTCCTCCTTCCACCTATCGCATTTCCAACGCTCCTCTCCCAAGTCCCTCCTCCCTACCTTTTATCTTACACTGCTGGACACACTTTCCTCATTCCTGAAGAAGGGCTAATGCCCAAAACGTCGATTCGCCTGCTCCTTGGATGCTGCCTGACATGCTGCGCTTTTCCAGCAATACATTTTCAACTCTGATCTCCAGCATCTACAGTCCTCGCGTTCTCTCCGGTCAATTCTACCCGGCTTCTCCCTTATGCCTCTCCAGTTGCCTTTATTCAGCTGAAATACTGTTAACTCTGATTCTATGTTCTCTCTCAAATTGCAGAATAGATTCAACCATGTTCTGATCACTGCTTCTGAAGTTTTCCTTCACCTTACGCTCCCTTGTCGAGCCTGCGTCATTAAATCCACTGTCACCTATTCCCGAGTGGGCTCCACCACATGATGCTCCAAAAAGCCATCCCGTAGACATTCTTCAAATTCCATTTCTTGCGATTCACTACCAACCTGGTTTCCCATTGCACTTGCATATTGAAATCCCCCATGATCACTGCAACGTTGCATTTTCTACAGATATTTTCTATCTCCTGGTGTATCTTGTGCCCCAGCTCCTGACTACTCTTTGGAGGCCTGTGGAAGTCTCCAACTGTGGTTGTCTTACCTTTGTGGTTCCTCCGTTCCACCCTTGCAGATTCTACATATTCTGACCTTACTTCCTTTCTTATTGTTGATTTAATTCCATTTCTTATTATTAATGTAAACCCATGCCCTCTATATTTTCCATAGGATATATGTCCTTGAATATCCTGATCCTCTTGCAGCCACTTCTCTGTGATGCCCATCACATCATACCTACCAATTTCAATCTATGCCACAAGCTCATTTACCCTATTCCTTCTACTTCACACATTCAGATATAACCCTACAATTTTGTATTAACGGTCCCTCTTCTATTCCCATTTGTTTGTCCAGTATGCTTGAAGTTTGATTGCTTAGCCTTTCCATACACTCTGTCCTATTTGCGTATATGCTGGAGATTTTAATAACCTCACCTGAGCTCTGTACTCTTACCTCCTCTTTTCTAATTAAACCCTATAACAGAACCCCCACCCCGCATACTCATCAGTTTAAAGCTCTGTCTACATCCTTGGTTAGGATTCACGCGGACTCTGGTCCAAGCACGGTTCAGACAAAGACTTTTCCTTCGGAACATGTCCTTTCTTCCTCAGTAATAAAAACGTGTTTAAAGTTTTTGAGAAGATTTGTAGCTCGGGTGCTCGTTGTTGTGGTTCTGTTCGCCGACCTGGGAATTTGTGTTGCAGATGTTTCGTCCCCTGTCTAGGTGCCATCCTCAGGGCTTGGGAGCCTCCTGTGAAGCGCTTCTGTGATCTTTCCTCCGGCAACTATAGTGATTTGCATCTGCCGCTTCCAGTTGTCAGTTCCAGCTGTCCATTGCAGTGGTTGGTATATTGTCCAGATCGATGAGCTCATTGATTGAATCTGTGGATGAGTGCCATGCCTCCAGTAATTCTCTGTCAGTTCTCTGTTTGGCTTGTACTATAATAGTAGTGTTGTCCCAGTCGAACACATGTTGCTGTCATCTGCCTGTGTGGCTACTAATGTTAGCTGGTTGTGTCGTTTTGTCGCTAGTTGGTGTTCATGGATGTGGATCTTTAGCTGTCTTCCTGTTTGTCCTAGGTAGTGTTTTTGCAGTCCTTACATGGTATTTTGTACACTACATTGGTTTTGCCCATGCTGGGTATCGGGTCTTTCGTTCTGGTGATTTGTTGTCTGAGAGTGGCTGTTGGTTTGTGTGTTGCTATGAGTCCTAGTGGTCGCAGTAGTCTGGCTGTCAGTTCGGAAATGCTCTTGATGTTTGGTAGTGTGGCTAGTCGTTTGGGTTGCGGCATGCCCTCATTCCGTTTTCTTTTCTATAGGCATCTGTTGATGCGCGTGTATCCCTTTTTGGCGAATACATTGCATAGGTGTTCTTCTTCCTCTTTTTGCAGTTCAGGTGTACTGCAGTGTGTTGTGGCCCTTTTGAACAGTGTCTTGATGCAACTTCTTTTGTGTGTATTGGGGTGGTTGCTTTCGTAGTTTAGGACTTGGTCTGTGTGTATGGCTTTCCTGTATACCTTTATGGTGAATTCTCCGTTCGGTGTTCTCTGTAATATCACGTCTAGGAATGGAAGTTGGTTGTCCTTTTCTTCCTCTCTCGTGAATCGGATTCCTGTGAGTGTGGCGTTGATGATCCGGGGACGAAACGTCTGCAACACAAATTCCCAGCTCAGCAAACAGAACCACAACAATAAATGTGTTTACTCAACACAAAATACTGGGACAGGAAACAAGCATTTCTTCATATGCCAAAACATGGAAACTACAAAGAGACAAGTCTGTTAAAATATACTTACGATGGGGAGCTATATGAATAGAAATGTGAATTACAAAACCATGGGCGAGTTGTTTAAGCTTTATCAGTCATTATTTGACCCACAGCTGAGATGCTGATTTCCCCCCAGTCAGTGAGATTCTCTCGCCCTGTCTCTCACACATTGTCGAGAGGGACTACAAGTCCCCTGTTGACCAAGAATATTTAAATTAATTCACCTTCTTCCTGGAACCAATCTATAGTAATTTTGGACATTGTTCAGCAGTCAGCGACCCGGCTCTGTGAAATTATTGGCGATAAATGATCTGGGATGACGGCATAGTGCTCACAGGGTACGGCACCAGAGAAAAGGCTTGGAGTCTGTGGGAGATTCTAAATAACATTTCAGTGTATTTCTCCTCGTGCTGTCTTCTGATCTAACGTCACACTCATTTGACACCCCTTGCTCTCACTCATTCTGTCGCTCCGTTTTCTCTCCATTCCTTTTATCTCTCTTCACTTCCCTTTTCACTGTTAATTCTCTCTCTCTCTCTCTCTCTCTCTCTCTCTCTCACACACACACACACACACACACATACACACACACACACACACGCACAAACACACTGCTCTCTCTGTTTTCAAGTTGTGATGTTGGAGAGCTCATCGTTGTACAATGGTCTAAACAGCCTCGTTCAGTTCTCTATTAATTCTGAAGCTCTCTGAACCACAATAAAGACTTCAGCACAATAAAGACATCAGCACAATAAAGACACTGCCAGTTTGTTGTTGGTCTGAGCTGGGATTAGTTCCAGCTACTCTTCAGTCACTGTGCTTGTGGACGTACTGATTTGGGTCTTCCTCCCTTCCCCCCACCGCCACATGAGCTTAAACCCTCCTGAGTGACAATAGCAAATCTGCCTGCCAGGAGATTGCTGCCGGTTCACATCCATCCCATCATTTTTGTGCACTTCATACTGACTCAGGAATCCCAATGACCCACATATCGGAGATTGCTGCCAGTTCCGATGCATCCCGTCCTTCTTGTGTATATCCTACCCACCCAGGAATCCCAATGATCCACATATTGCAAGTGCTGCCTACCCTACCAGTTCTTTGGCCATTTTTTAAAACTATACTGCCTTCCTATTCCTAACCTCACTGGCACGCGGCATAATCTAGTCTCTCCAACATTCAAATATTCTTTCAGCACAACTCTGGCAAGATCTTTACTTTGAAATGGATAGACTTGACAATAAAAATTTAGTGTGATTTCATTAACCAGGAAAGTGGAGCCCAATGAATCAATCACAATGATATGATATCTATCACTTCCACCAAACCTGTGTGACAAGGTATACATATGGAGCATCTATTTGTAGATGGACGAGGATAAACAGAATTAGTCCAAAAGACCAGAAAATGTCAGAACAGATAGCTGCCATTCAGCCTGTTTACGCTGCTTTCTTGTTCAATTGGATTTTAGCTATTCTGTTCCTTTTAATGGCAGAGTCTTTGCCCCGCATCCCAAGCGGGTCAGAAAGTGCCCAGTGTCATTGTGCGTTCCTTGCGTCGGGAGCATTCAGTGTCAGGCGATGGGGTGTGGGGGATCCTGGGGTGGCTCGATGAAAGGCTGCATGCAGTGACGGTTGGACTCAGGGATTGAGAGAGACTGAGCAGGTAATCAGAGACATGCACTCACATAAGTAGCTCGGCAAGATTCCCAAGTGCTAGGGGAGCCCGAGCACCAGTGCTACTTTTACAATAAATCCGTCATATTTGCACAATTCTCCATCAATTACAAGTAAATATACTGCAGATGGCAGAAACCTGAAACAAACATAGAAACATACTGTGGCGAGAGAAAAGAGTTAATTCTCCCAATGCAGATACGAGGAGATTGCAAAAAACTCCACAAAGACAGGGTCCAGAGATTGGAATTATTCTTATTTGAATGAAACTAGTCTTATCAGTGATCGGCAACATGGTTTTGTTCAGAGAAGGTCATGTCTTACCAAATCAATGGAGATCTTTGCGGAAGTGACAAAGTTGATTGATGAGGGAGGCACTGTAGATGTCATGTACGTGGACTTCAGGAAGGCGTTTGGTATGTTTCCCCATGGTCGGGGCATGGCGAAAGTGAAGTTACATGGTGCGCGAGCTAGGTGGATATAGAACTGGCTGGGCAACAGGAGGCAGAGAATAGTAGGGGGAGGGAGTTTGTCAAAATCGAAAACTGTGACCAGTGGTTTATTTTAAGATGTTTCTGGAAAGATACATGAATGATCAGGGAACAAACAGATACAGATCCTTAGAAAATTGGCGACAGGCTTAGATAGAGGATTTGGATCAGCACATGCTTGTACCACCGAATGGCCTGTTTCTGTGTTGGAATGTTATTTGTCATAATATTATCAATGACCCATCAGACCCCAGTAATGTTTTCCTATAACCTCTTCCATCAGGCTAAAAGATACAGAAGCTTGAAAACACCGAGCAGCTGGTTCAGGAACAGCTCCTTCCTGACTGTTATTAGACTGATGAGTGTATTCTCTAATCTCAGATAATGCTGATCTTGTTCCTGTTGATCTCGCCTCGCCCATGCCCTGTGCAGCGTAACCTGCATGGCTCACCAACATATTTTATAGCCATTGTTCTGTACATCAATGTTTACTATGCTTTGCCTGTATATCTTCGTACCGGACAAAGTAAATCCTCACCTCCCTTCCCCCAGTTCCCCCAGTGCTCACTCCCAGCTGTCTCTGGTCCTCACCCCCAGAACCTCCCATTCCCCACCCCCAGCACACTGTGACCCCATCCCCAGCTCCCTTTGTATCTCACTATTTCTCTCACACTGTCTGTTTCCGTGTTTTCCTTTTCTCTGTCTTCTGTTTCTTTCCCAAAACTTACTATCTCCCCTTCTCCCTGTCCATGTGACTGTTTGTTTCTTATTTTGTTTCTGTTCTCTGTATTACTGACTGTCCTTCTGTTTGCCTCGCTGTGTTCTCTCTCTCCTTCTACGTGTCAGTCTCTTTCTCTCTCGTTATGATGGTGGTGGCTTCTCTATTCTTTTGAAGCATGTAATGGCTCTTTGGTTGGATATTGGCAATACAATAAACTCAATTATGTTTTGGTATCTTAAACACAATTTAAATTTATTGGTTAAATTTCAATTGTTGTTAAAACAGCAACCAGAATGTAGATATCCATTCAACAACCAATTGTTACATATCAATATTTTGGAACTGCCTTCTCTCAGTGCTCTGCATACTGGCAACTGAAAGAATTCCATTCACGTGCATAATAGTGTGACGGTAACTGTTCTTCCCAGGACCATAAGAAATTACAGACGATTTGTACACAGCCCATACTATCATGGAAGACAACCTTCCATCCATTTATGCTTCTCATTGTCAGTGAAAGGCTGGCAACATCAAATATCTCTCCCAAACTGGTAGTGATCTTCTACGACCTCTTCCATAAAGGAGGAGATACAGAGACTTGAAAACATGGAGCAGCATGCTCAGGAACACCTTCTTCCCTACCGTAATTACACTGATGAATTGACATCTCTAAATTTTCAAATAATATTAATCTTGCTTATGTCGATCTTGAATGGCACTGCTCCTGTGCAGCTGTCACCTTGTATGCCTCCCTCTGTCTAAGTGCCCTGTGAGGTTCAACGTCTTCTCAACGGCAATCTAAAAAGTGAACTAATGCTGGCCCAGCTAGCGATACCAATATCCCATTAATAAATATAAGAACATGACGACACTCAGGGAACACAAATCGCTTTAAATATGATCTTAGATAGATAGAGATTTCCCGCGGTATCTGAAAGTAGAGTGTTTCTACAAAGCCTTTCTTAAGCTGATACGGCAGAAAGTGAAGTAGCGTTAATTTATGTGGGAAAAATTTCCTTTTCTTGTTAAAAGTGAAAATCCTCTTCGGATTTCTTTTGGTTAGTGAAAACAGGACGCAATGGAGGTTTTTCAGAAAGGGAAGTGGCAAAAAGCGATTTTTTGAAAAGCGGGGTATACATGTACCGGAATGGGCATGATATCCAGGAAAATGGGAAAAGTTAAAAATAAATGAGGAGGATCTCACATTTTATTTCCATCCCAACTGATCATCATTCCCTTTGTTTGCTCTTTTTCTTCTATCTCTCTCTTTCTCTATCGATTCAACTCACTCCTCCGGCCTTTGAAAGCTGACTTCCCTGTCACCAGCATTGTTCAAACTATTTTCCAGCTGCTTTCAGTTCGGAAAAGCTTCCCAGCACTTTCTGATCTTTTCTTCCATTATTTATGCAATTTCAGATCTTCAGCATCTTTCTTTATTTGGATTAATCTTCAAATTTGTTATTCCATGGGAAGTCGGCATCTCTGCCAAGGGCAGCATTTGTTAATCATCACTAATTGCCCTGACTGCGAGGCCATTCCACAAACCAAAATAAAGTCTGATATGGGTCTGAAGTCACACATAATCCAGATCGGGTAATAACGTTAGATTTCTGTACCGAAGGTCATCAGTTAAACAGGATTTTTTTCAGACAAACGTGGGTTTTATAGTTGTTTTTCATGAAATTCATTTTTATTCCAATTCTTATCATTTTTATTTAAGTTCTGCCATCAGCTGTGGTAAAACATGAAACAAATCGCTTGAAACAATGTCTTTCGTTTAATAAGCTTTGCTCCTGAATTACATCCAAAAACATCCCTACTCTGATACATTGTCCTAATCATGAAGTAACGTCAGAGACAAGAACAATTTTGTGATTGAAATACATGTAACTGGAAAAGTGGCCAGAAGAGAGCTTGAAACATAAAGTGTGAATTTTACCAAAGTGCAGACAATGGTTTGTTCAGCCACAGCACTGACGCAGAGATGGAGACTGGGGATATTATGAACTGGTAGTGGACAGTGTTCGTGACAGAGAGTACAAGAGACAGAAATCAGTTCAGGGCAAAAATGGATCTCGAGGTTGTGCACAGTTTTGTTCTGAGATGTTTGTAAAGGAGTGGTCTGCAATTCAGATAAATGGAAATTGCAATTGAAATTGAAGATAAAAGTTTCTTTCATTGGCAAATACAGATAACACAAATTGCAATGAAGTTCAAAATTGTTTATGCGATTAATGAATGGACAGAAGTAGAGAACACCAACAATAGCGAGAATAGGTTATTATTTGGAGATGCCGGTGTTGGACCGGGGTTTTACAAAGTTAAAAATCACCCAACGCCAGGTTATAGTTCAACAGGTTTAATTGGAAGCACACCAGCTTTCGGACAGTCGCTCCTCTACCGTAGGTTAGTGACACACTCTCCACCCCGCCCAATCAGTACCACTAATATCCGATAAGGTAGAAATTTGCAACAGATCAAAATGTTGAAAAGACACAAGGAAATTTCCTCTCCATTTGTGTAATTATCCAGTCCATTATTCGCAGATTCAGACCTGTCCTCTCCACGTCTGTGCAGCTGCTGATCTCTGTTACTGTTGGAGCTGATGCATCGGCTCCTAGGCTGGGATAGCGCACTGAGTGAAGCCCCTCACAAATAGGACACAGTTACAATGTATGGAGACTGACATCAATCTCAGTCAATGAGCAAACAGCTCTAGCTTTCAATACAGCACATTCAGTTCACAATATATCTGGACCGGACTGCACTTGATGCTGATATTACTGGCTATTGGTCACATCTCCCATCACCAATTCCTCTGTTGAAGTCAGTTGTGAGGGATAATTATGGACGTTTTCTTATCGCAGGCTCTATGACTCTGCGCTGTTGTACGCTTGCAATGCTGTCACCAACTTACCCCGAATCCCCGTCCCTCCCCAAAAAGAAGAAACACAATCAGGATGTTGTCACTGTGCTCTTCTCTCCTTCACGGGAACAAACCCCAGCCAACAGACTGTCACTAGGCACAATTGCCCTGAACACAGAAAGGAAGTGTGGACTTCTCTGAATCGTCCTCTCACTGCTCTAATAAAGAAGCATTGGACCTTCTATATAGAATATGCTTCAGTAATTAATTTATACAAATTGACAAATATCTTAATGCAGTTTTATTTGCTGTAAAGCAATAATTTTTCACTTCTTTTCCCTTCTGTTCAAAACCAAAAGTGAACTTATTCATTAACACTTATGAATTAATAAGTCAGGTTTAGCTAGTAGATAGGGCGGAATAGGGGTAATTGTTGTGGAGACTGCATGGGGAGTACAATGATATTCCCCAGTCATCATCACTCTTAACGTCAGATGGAATTAAATATAGTTCACAACAAGAAACGAGCCAACGTTTGGGAGATGCAATGCTGAATGACAATGTGAACTGAACAGGATAATTTTAAATGTGATAAAATGAACCATATTGTGTATACACACCATTTAATCATTGGGAATACAGATTGCGTAGTGTCACCGCATCTAAAGCATTAATTTTGATGTCTCTTCACAGATACAGCCAGACCTGCTGAGCTTTCCCTCCAGCATCTGTTTTTGCTTGAGATTGATCATGTTGTTCAGATCTGGCAGGATGCTTACAATTAGAAGCAGTTGCTAATAACAAAATGTACAGGGGTATGAGGACAATACAGGAGAATGATAGTAGAAATATCGCTCATTCCAAACTGGAAGAGACAATGGGCTACATTTTCACCACTTTTGCTGTAATAATTCTATGCTATGCATTGAAAACTTTTAGAGATTGGGGAGACAAGCTAGTTTAATGAAGCACACGCAGTGTTCCATCACCAAAAAGCTATCCCTATTGTTTCATGAAGTTCAGCTGCCTCTAAAATGTATTTTCAAACAAAGTAGATTTCCAGAGATTTACAAGATGTTCAGATTTTCTTTTTACTTTCTATCTTAAAGAAGAAACAGATTTCGGCTGGAATTCAGGTGTCACAGACACACCAACTGTAAGAGAAACATGAAAGTACCACATTGTCCAAATATTACCAAGATCAATATATAGACCTGTCAAGAAACATGAAATATAGAGATAATGGAAACATGAAATGCAAACAGAAAATGCTGGAAAAACGAAAAAGGTGAGGAAGTGTCTGCGGAGAGCAATATAATTATCATATGTCATATGATGTGACACTGATCTGAAAAGTCCTATTAGAACCAAAGGTTAATTTTTTGCACCTCTGCTCAGATGTTGCCAGATCGACTGAGGTTCGCTCCAGCTCTTTTTATTCCTTTCTTCTTTCTGATCTGTGACAAACTGTCTGATCTGAATGATAGCAGCAAAGCTGTTATCTCAGTTGAATCTCGAGTGATTTGTTATGGACATTACATGAGAAATTACAAAGTTCCTCTGTTTGACAGGGCTCTAAATATCGATGACGTATTGCATTGTGAGAACTTGCGATGAAAACGTTGAAACAAAACAGAAGTTGCTGTAATCACTCAGCAGGTCTGGCAGCATCTGTGCAAAGAAATCAGAGTTAACGTTTCAGGTCCAGTGCCCCTTCCTCAGAACTGATAGTAACACGGAAAATGTTGGTTTATATGCAGAAGAGACTGGATAGCTCTTAATGGAGACTATTAGTAGCTAAGAATAGGGTGTGAGTATTTGGAAGGCTATGAGACAACTCGGCCTGGTGTATGGATAGCGGGCTAGGACATTGGGGAGTTCAGGCCCCAAAATTATTGAACTTGACTTTGAGTTTAAAAGGCTGCAGAGTCCACACATGAAAAATGAGGTGTAGTTCTTTCAGCTTGCACTGAATTTCCCTGGAACACTGCAGCAAGCCTGACACAGAGATATTGGTCAAGGATTAGAATGGGCTGTTAAACTGCCAGGCAACTGAAAGCTCAGAGTCATTTGCAGCGGTACAATTTGGATGTTCTGTGAAGCGGTCACCCAGTCTACCCTCCATTTCCCCAATGTAGAGGAAACCACATTGTGAGCAGCGCATGTAGTAGACCAGATTGTGGGAATTGTTGGTAAGGTGCTGCTTCAGCTCGAAGATATAGTTGGGCCCTTCGATACTGATGAGGAGGGGGGTAAATGGGAATGTGTCACTCCTCCGGCAGGGGAAGTTGAAGTGGACCTGTGGTGGGAGTGAATAAAGAGTAGACCATTGTGTCCTGGGGAATCATTCCTCTAGAAGGTGGACAAGGGAAGAGAGGTGAATATGTGCAGGTGGGGACATCTCGCTGGATGTGGGTTGCTGATCCTGTGCATGTTAATGCTGCTGGGATAGTAGGCAAGGACAAGGGAAACTCCGTTGCTAGAGGGAAGGGGAGAGGTAGGCTAGAAGTGCAGGAGATGGTTTAGACTCGGTTGAGGACCCTGTTGAGGAAAGTAAGGAAGGAGCCAGAGATCGACCAGGTAAAAGTGATAGAGGGGTTCAAATTCCAAGCGAAATTGGTGAACTTTTCCAATTCCGGACAAGAGAGAGATGCAGCATCTATGTATCGGACAAAGAGTTGTGGATGGGTGCTGAAATAGAACTGGAACAGGGAATAGTCGACGTACCCCAAGAAGAAACAGGCATAACTGGAGCCCAAGTGTGTATCCATGCACTTCCTCTGTGTGGCAGGAGCAGGCTGAAATCAATGGGTCTGCACAGGCAGTTCTGTTTGTGATTTTTTTTGGGGGGGGAGATAGAAGCGAGTTCCGTTATCAGATGACCATCAACTGGGGGCAGTTGGGGGGAGGGATGAGTGGGTCAGGAATCTCCAGATGAAATATGGTCAGTTATGATAATTGATACAATGGCCTGATGTGCCATAGTAGGATCATGGTGTCGGGGGAGATTAGAGGAGGTATCTGAGAGTGGGCGTTCAACCTCTGCAATTTCGAAATCAGTCCACCGGACTCATCGGGTCAGGTTGAGTAACACAGTCAGGGTTGTATTTAAGCCCATGCAGTGTAGGCTGTTCGGACAGTGACAGGTTGGATTTGGTGAGGGGCGTGCAGAGAAATTAAGACAACCAATGTCATGTGCAGATTTCTCAATGAACCGATTTAGTTCAGGTAAAGGCCAGAGGGAGGGGTCCACGTGGAGGAAGAGTGTTGCAGCTGGGTAACTGGTATATGGGACAGGGAAAGAAATCTTGCCGAACGAAATGGGCACTGAGGCGAAGACAGCAGAAGAGCTCAACTTCATGTCATGCCTAAAAATCATTAAAGTGGGGGCAAAGAGAGGTAAAGTGGAGATATTTGCGAAGAACAGAACATTCAGCATCAGAGAGTGGAATTTAAGGAGGGGTGGTGAATAAACGACAGAAGGTGGTGTTTGGGGAGGGCATGGAATCAGAGGGCAGGTATGGGGGAGGAGGAAGTTTTCAGAGGGTCAAGGGCATCTCCACGTTGTTGCAAATTGTGTGTCCAGTACATCTGGTTAGCACGACGAATAAACCCGTGAATAAATTAGAATTGTGGAGTGGTGCAGCTTTGAGACAACATGATGCGATGCTTCTGGACGCAGAAAACGTTGATTTCAGTGGTACTGATATCGCACGATCAGTCCTCAGAAAGTAACTGACTGAAAATAATTGGGAAGGTAATCTTATTGCAACTTCCTGATTTCACTGGATTGACACTCAAGCAGCAAGGTCTTACTTTTTGGAGACTTTAGATCAATCTGAAAACATAACATACCTTGATGTTATTAACAGGACAAATGTATCCATGGTTTTTGAAGGCACTAGCAAGGGCAGAGTTTATTTGTCATTCCCAAAAGCTCTGGGGAAAGTGTCATTGTTCAGTGAGGAAATTACCAGAGCAGAATTTCCTGCGATTCTCATTGACTACAGTTTACTCAGGATCCCTGATGTCACATGAGTCAAATACTACTTTGATGCAACGGAAGTTACTCTGACCTCACCTCCCCTGACATTGGATAATCAGTTAAATGAATAAAGAACAAAAGGATAGTACACGGCCTGTTTCAACAATGTGCTCACTCTCCTCACAATGTTTAAGGGAAAAATGATGCAGGAATTTCTGATTCTGAGGAGAGGTTTGTCCTATTTGTTAGGAGGCTGTTTGGTTAAATGCTGTGACAGAGAGACAGAAAGACACTCCACTTTGTACCATGAGGAATAAAACCAGCCTGTTCACGGTGCATCAGACAATGACAGAATAACACTATTGTCTGTTCCTATTGGACATTGATCATCTCGAACTCATCATTCACCGATGACCAATAGCAGCCCAGAAGCCAGCGGCTCCCATCATCCCACTTGGAAAGCAATGAGGGGAAGGGATGGCAAGAGAAATTGGGAGTAGTTGGGAATGGGTGTAACTTACAGTGGGAGTGGCAGAAGAAGAGTGTGAAGGGAGATCATCAGTTGAAGAGAATGTAGCAGCAGAAGGCGTAGTGCAAGGGGAGTAGGAGTGTAAGAAAAGAGTAGGACGGAGGAGGAAAACCGGCAGATGAAGTTTTAGTGATAGGGAAAAACTTGTTTTTGAGGAAGTGAGATTGGATGAGAAAACATCACTGTACAAGAAAATCGGGATCTGGATTCCATTCAAAATGTAGAAAGGATTCCTTGTACTTTCTCTTCTATCACTTGATTCTTGTTCAGGTTGGACATGTACAATATATTTCTATATTTCCATCAAGTGCAGACGACATGTTTCTTTCTCCCCTACTGTGGTGATTCAATATTTTTGATTATTTCACAGTATATATTTGCTTCCCATTCAAGGTGGATATGAGAATATGATTTGATCTTCTGCAGTTTGTCCCTAACATAGAACTTCATTGAATATTTATCCTCATCAGTCTCGCTGATTTAAATGTTTGTCCATGTCCATCCTGCAGATGAAAACATTCTTCAGCTATGGCTATTGCAGGGAATGTTACAAAGAACAGTGCCACACAAAATGCTAATGTTCCATTGCAAGGTGCCAAACCCTAGATTATCCTAAATTATTTACAATGCCTATAAATAAAACATGTGGAGAAGCACAGTGTAAAAGGGGAATACAACTCTGTGTCGAAAATACTATTTGGGGTTCCCTCATAAAATGTGTTAACTACATCACGCAAATTCACCAAACTAGGAAAATCAAGAGACTGGAATTGTCAAGTCATCCTCTGACTAACATCTGGAGAACAGGAAGGAAATCACGGTTTGTTTGTGATATTCAGAAATGCCGATTGTGAGAATGTGGAAGTTGGGGAGCAGTGGAATGATGACCAATGTTGTGGATGACACAAAAATGAGCTGGTTGGGTCTCAGTCAGGAGGAAAGTGTTAGGCTACAGAAGGATTGAAACAAATTATTCAGAAATCCAGATCAATGGCCTGATGAAATTTAACACCGATAAATTGGGAAGATGAAAGTCAGAAGTAGCAAGATAAGTGAGTCCTCAAAAGTGAGTATGAAAGAGGAGGGCTAAAGTTGCTCGTTTTTCCTTTGCAGCGGGGAAGGTGGACGAGGGAACCTGGTATAGGTGTACAAGAGCAAAAGGGGTATGGAGAGGATTGACAGACAGCAGCTGTTTTCCTTAGTCAAAGGATCAAAACAAAGGGACACACTTTTAAAGTGAAAGTCAAGCGATTAAGAGAGGATTTGTGGAATGTGTCTAGAACTGAAAAGATGGTATGAATCTAGAATGCGTTGTCTAGGTGTGTCGTTGAGGCAGGTAAACTCACAAACGTTCAAAATGTCTTCGGATATGCACTTGCTGGCACAGACGTGATACTGTGAAATCATTGCATGATTCTCTGCAGTGGCAACCATGAACATTCTGGTGTATTCTGAAACAATAAACAATGGCAGTTGCTGCTTTGTTCCTTTGACTGTACTCAGTAAGTGGATATATTACAAACCAGCATCATCTCATGCAACTCCAGCACTCACTCAACCAAAGGCAGTCCAGCCATCTCTGTGAACATCCAGTGTAATTAATATGCTCGGTGAAAGCATTGTCCAACAACAGCACTGACACTATTCTAGCTGTTTGCCACCATTATTAAAGCTACAGCAATCATATGAACACAGACTTTCCTCCATTATAACACAGAACTCTAGCAATAAGTGTGAATTTATCTGAAGGATAAACAATTCTTTCCCAGGTATTCACTTTGACAAACAGCAAGTTTTCCCATGTTTTGCTGCCAGTTGTTTATCACAGAATTCCCAAGCCCAACTTCTTTCCCCTTTAACATTTTCTTGTGCACTGTCTCCCTGATCTCACACACCTCACTCGCTCACATCCCCCACACTCTCCACCCTTACTTGATAATCTCTGAAAAACCTGCGCCTCATCTCGATAATTTATTCCAATTCCCAACTCACTGATTCCTTCTCTCGGCATAGTCATTAGACTGGCCGTGCCTGATGTCTTAGTCACCTCTACCTTCTCCTCACTTCCTGATCTTCTGCTTTGGGTCTCACTCTCCTGGTTTATTCAAATCCATCTGACTTAGACTAGTACACCTCCCCACAAGGATGTCGGTGCTTGTCCAGTTAAGGTATAACCTCTATTCTTTGTACAGGTCCCCGTCTGTCCTGGAAGAGATCCCAATGATTCAAAAATCTGGAACCCTCACCTCTGAACTAGATTTTTAACAAAATGTTAAGCTTTACTGTCTTCCTCATCCTTCCCTCTTTTCCACATGGCACGGGGAGTAATCCAGAGATTACAGGGGATGATTTTCTCTCTCTCTCTCTCTATCTCTCTCTCTCTCTCACACACACTCTCTTTCAAACATGCAGACACATTCAAACACACACAGAAAGACATTATATTACTTTACAGAAGAATACAAATAACGTTAAAGTAATCGGAATGACAAGTGGAATGGAGTATTTAGTTAAAGAGAGGATGAGAGAAATTGCACTTCTTCTGGATGTCAGTTTGCTCGCTGAGCTGCAGGGTTCATTTTCAGATGGTACATCACTGTACGAGGGAACATTATCAGTGAGTCTCTGGTGAAGTGCTGGTGTTATGTCATGGTTGTTATTTATGTGTTTAGGTTTCTTTGAGTCAGTGATGTAATTTCCAGTATTGATGATTTTATGTCCGGTACTTTTTGTCAGAAAGTATTAGAAGGAATCAAAATCGATGTGTTTGTTGATAGAGTTCAGGTTGGAATGCTATTCTTCTAGGAATTCTCGCGCGTGTCCCTATATGGCTTCTTCTAGATGGATGTGCAGACCCAGTCTAAATTCCCATTCCTAGACGTGATGGTACAGAAAATACCGAACGGAGAATTCAGCACAAAGGTTTACAGGAAAGCCACACACACAGATCAAGTCCTGAACTACGAAAGCAACCGCCCCAACAGACACAAAAGAAGTTGCATCAAGACACTATTGAAAAGGCTACAACACACTGCAGTACACCAGAACTGAAAAAACAGGAAGAAGAACACCTTTACAATATATTCGCCAAAAACGTATACCCCGCAATTTCATCAACAGATGCCGAAGAGAAAGACAATGGAACGAGTACATGCCACAACCCAAAGGACTAGCCACACTACCATGCATCAAGAGCATTTCCGAACTGACAGCCAGACTACTGCGACCACTAGGACTCATAACAGCACACAAACCAACAGCCACTCTCAGACAACAACTCACCAGAAAGAAGGACTTGATACCCAACATGAGCAAAACCAATGTAGTGTACAAAATCTCATGCAAGGACCGCAGAAAACACTACATAGGACAAACAGGAAGACAGCTAACGATCCACATCCATGAACACCAACTAGCAACGAAAGAACACGACTAGCTATCCTTAGTAGCCTCTCACGCAGATGACAAGCAACATGATTTAGACTGGGAGAACACTGCTATTATAGGACTAGCCAAACAGAGAACAGCCAGGGAATTCCAAGAAGCATGGCACTCATCCACAGATTCAATCAATAAGCACATCGACCTGGACCCAATATACCGATCAGTGCAACGGGCAGCTGGAACTGACAACCGGAAGCGGCAGATTCAAACCACTATAAATGCCGGAGGAAACATCACAGAAGAGATTCACAGGAGGCTCCTAAGCCCTGAGGATGTCACCTAGACAGGGGGTGAAACGTCTGCAACACAAATTCCCAGCTCGGCGAACAGAACCACAACAACGAGCACCCGAGCTACAAATCGTCTCACAAACATTGACCAGTCTAAACCTTATACTTCCTCATCTGTATGTAAGATACTACTGATAGTGGGTCATGTCTTTTTTTCTGGTTAACTGTTGTTCATGTATCCAGGTGGCTAGTTTTCTGCCTGTTTTTCTGATGTAGTGCCTTCTACAGTTCTTGCAAGGCTTATTCTTCCTTGTGCAGAACAGACAAAGATGTGAACTAATTGCGGTGCTCAAACGTCTAAAAAAATGTTATAGAGTAAAACAGGAATACTCTGTTTCCGTTAGTTGGCATTACACATCAAGGAGTTCTAATTTCAAGTTTTCCAGCAAAATAGCTAGGAATGAGATAAGGAGAAACTTCTTTATTGAGACAGTTATTAGGATTTGGAATGGACTGCCTGGGAAGGTTGCGGTTGAACATTAAACAAAAGAACTGGACATGTATTTGGAAATATGAAATTAACAGGCTGCCGAGATAGGGCTGACAAATGGGAGGGGCTTGGGAGACATTCCTGGAGCTGATGCACACACAGTGGCCAATGGCCTCCACCTGTACTTTAAGTTTTGCACTCTATCATGTGTCTGATGTGAATAAAAGTCAGTATCCGATTATTTCCCATTGTAAATGCTCACGAATATCTGACTGTTTAGTGCAGCATAAGCATTTAAAATGCAAGTATTGCAAGGCCAGCTTCACTATATTGTCAGAATATGAATATTTTAAATGTTGTATTCCAATTACTCAAACAAGTCTGTCATTGCTTTGGCACAAATCTCTTTGAAAAGGTTTGATTTTTCACTCATACATTAATATGTTCATCGTTTTCTTCACTGTCTACATTTCAAATTAAATAAACTTCTTTCTAAAAGTTAAACGTTTCAAATTACTGTTCACTAAAATTTGATAGCACAAATCATTTCTTTAGTTTAATATTCACAGAGCATGTCAAACTGTAGCCATTTCTAATTCACTGACAAATAGCTGAAGCTTGTACATTTCAGTGAGAAATTAAACAGATTGGTTATTTATAAATGTATAAGAACGCTAATTCAATTTGATTGTTCAATTATTTGCTCATTCTGAATATGTAGTTATTCAGAAGTCAACCATTTTCAAAATGTTGGAGTGACAATGCATCGTTTTGAATCCTGACATTGTGTGTGTAATTCTGATCGCCAAAAGAGTTACATCCATGTTCTTTGTTCGATAGAAAATAAAATGTGCATTCTTTATTTCTGTGTTGTAAAATCTTGACAAGAGTTTATATTATAGTTCCATAAATATAGAATCGACCTAATTGTTTTCAGAGATTATAGTTCAGTTGAATAATCATAGTTGATGTCTTATCTTTTACCCAATTCATGCAACTTAGCAAACATCTAATCAAGATGTGGGTCACTCAACAGAGTGTACCTGAAGAAAACAGCAGCAAATGACAAGTCAAGAATCACGTTAATAACTGAACTTGGCGGAGACTGCCTGGTATAGGACATCACACATACTGTAATGGCATTCAGGTGAATGTAACAATGAACAACATAACTTGAAGATCTGGGCTAACGGCCCTCCCTAGCTTCCTGATCTCACATACATCACTCCCTCACATTCAACAACTGATAAGAATGCACAGGCTGGGTTAAACAAGAAAACACAGAACAGTACAGCACATTGCAGAGCCTTCGACCCTTGACTTCCTGTCTAACGTTTATCCTACTCGAAGATCAGTAGCATGTCCTTCATTGTACTATCATTCATGCACTTATCCAATGGTCACTTCAATATACCTAATGCAGCTAACTCTACTACAGCTGGCAGTGCATTCCAAGCACTCTGAGTAAAAAAAACTACTTTTGATATCTCCCCAAACCTTCTTCCAATCACCTTAAAATCAAGCCCCCTCGAGATAGCCATTTCGACTCTGCGAGAAAGTCTCTGATTACCATTCCTATGCATGCCTCTCATCATCTTGTACACCTCTATCAAGTCACATCCCATTCTTCATTGTTCCAACGAGCAAAGCCCTAGCTCTCTCAACTTTACTTTGTAAGTCATCCCCTCCAGTTTCGGCAGCATCTTGGTAAATCTCCTCAGAACCCTTTTCGAAACGTCAACTTCTTTCCAGTAATGAGGCGACTAGAACAGAACACAATATTCTAAGTGTAGTCCCATCAGAGCCTTTTGGCGCTGCAGCATAACCTTGCGACTCTTAAACTCAATATCAGGCTATTGGAAACACCATACATCTTAATAACCTTATCAACTTGGGTGACAACTGTGAGCGTCCTATGTCATAGACCACACGACCCCTATGGTCCTCCACACTGCCAATAATCCTCAATTTAACCCTGTATTCTGCATTCAAATTCGACCATCCAAAATGAATCACTTCACACATATCCAGGTTGAAATCCATCTGTCATGTACCAGCCCAGTTCTGCATCCTGTCAATGTCCAATTGCAACTTACAACAGCCCTCCACACCACGTATAACTCTAACAATCTTTGTTACATTGTGTAATTTACTAAGGCACCCTTTCACTTTATCATCCAAGTCATTTAAAATATCACAAAGCACAGCAGGCCCAGACGCGATTCCTACAGAATGCCACTGGTCACCGAGCTCCAGGCTGAATACTTTCCATGTTCTACCACCATCAGTCTTCTTTCGGTCAGACAATTCTGTATCCACACAGACAGATTTCCCTGTTTCCCTACATCCCACGTCGCCTTATTTTCTGAATGAGCCGATCTTAGGGTATCTCATCAACCACCTTGCTAAAATCCATATACATCACATCCACTGCTGTAACTTCATCAATGTGTTTGATCCCATCCTGAATGAATTCAATAAGATGTGTGTGGCATGACATGCCCTTCAAAAGCCATGTTGACTATCTCTCATCAAACTATGATTTTTCAAGTAATCATAAATTCTGTCTCTCAGAATCCTTTCCAATACTTTGCCCAAGACAGAAGTAAGACTGATTGGCCTGTATTTCGCAGGATTATCCCTATTGTCTTTCCTGAACAAGGAAATAACTTTTGCAACCCTGTAATCATCAGGCAATACTTCAGTGGCCAGTGGGGACGCAAAGATCATCTAGAAAGGCGCAGCAATCTCTTCCACCACTTCCTCTCGTAACCTCGGGTGCTTCCAGTCTAGTCCAGGGGACTTATCTATCCTTATGTTTGTACTTCAATCAGTCTGTACTTCACTTAACTTTGTCTCCTCCCTGTCTAAACAACTGATTGACTGCTTTCCATTTCAGGGTTATATACACTGCTGCCTTCTCGAAGAAACACAGTTCCAAATACCCTGTGAATCATGGAATGGAACAAAAAGTGTGACCACACCAATGTTTTCCTGATGAAGGGCTTATGTTCAAAGCTTTCACTCTCCCACTCCTCGGATGCTGCCTGACCCGTTGTGACCTACCAGTACCACACTTATCGACTCTGATCTCCAGCATCTGCAGTCCTCACTTTCTCCATTACTGTGGGCTGACTCCTCTGCGCACCGAGCAGGGAATTAATCAGCAGAAGTTCATTGTATGTGGAGCTAACTGGAACATTGAATGTGATTAATTAAAAAGAAATTACAACTCAACAATTATTCATTCCGTCCCAGAGTTGCAGTTCTCGTTCATGGAAATTCAGCTTAATAACAAAAAGTAAATGACAGAACAACTCTGGGGTACAGAGTATTCCAGTGCTATATTCCAGACTGGATGTCCTTTACCGTAGTGCAGGGAATAATATCGGACCGACTGATGTGAAAATGGTGACATAGAGAAATGGACAGTTTTGCCATCACATAGATGTGTTTGAGGGATGTCAAGGATGACAACTCTATATTCTGTGGTACAAGAACAATAGGCAGCACAGGGGAGGGGTAAAAGAGACGGTGGTGTTGCATTGTTCGTTATGGAGTCAATGAGTGCAGTAAGGACGGATGATATCTTGGAAGGGTACTTAAATGACGCCTTCTAGGTTGAGGTTAGGATCAAAACAATTGCAGACACACTGCTGCGGAGATATTATAGACCCCCAGATAAAAGGAAATACAGGAACAGATATATAACCAATTATATTCAGGATCATTGTAGTCAGGCATTTCAATTCCAAACATTCATTCGGGCAGTGATAATTTTTAAAGAGGGGCAGATGTCTTGATATTTATTCCAGAGAGCCTCTAATATCAACATGTAGCCGATACAACAATGGGCGGGGCTGTGCCGGGCCTCACTGTGGGGAACGAAGACAGTCAGTTGTTGCAAGCATAATTGGGAGAACATTGACGGATCAGTGACCGTGACTCATCTACTTTAGCTTGTTAAAGAAAAGATCAAAAAGAAAATGTTTGAAAAATAAGAATAAATTGGATGAAGGAGGCAGATTTTATCAAAACAAATACAAGATCTGGCTAAAGGACAGTTACTTCTGGGTGAAACTGTAGCAGAACAGCGTGGGGGCTGGGGTGGAGGGGTGTCACATGCTCAAAATGGAATTGATGAGAATATCACCGCAACATGTTATGCCGAAGATGAAATTTAGGTATACCAGCCCAGTGAAGCTTGGATGTCTACAAATATTCAGAACGGAATTAACAATGAAAGAGAAGGTTAAAGGAGAAATAAAGTGAGCAGGTCAATGGAGGTCCCAGAAGAGTAGTTGACCATGTGGGGAAAACTCAAGAAAGTAAGTAGAAGAGCAAAAAGCGGGGAGGGGCTTGATAAAAGCATTAGTGGGCGATATTTTCAAGAATTCAAAGACATTTTATCGGTTTATTAAGGGTAAGAAGGTAACATGAGAAAGAATAGAGAGTATTAGGGATCGAGGATGCAACCTGTGCATAGAGCCAGATAATATGTCAAACACGTACTATATATTGGTCTTCAATTTGGAGAAGCTGTTGCTGGATTCGCTGTCTGTTCCTGCCAGAGTAACCTGAAATGCATTGACACAGAAGCTGAGGAAGGATTGAAGGTTGATGCAGGATACAAAGTGGGCAAATCCATTGATCTCGATGAACTGTATGTGGAAGATGAGGGAGGAGATTACAGGTACTTATTCTTAGTATTGTTTATTGTTTTGTCTCTGGCAAAAGAGGTGGTGTGATCGAACAGGAATCGAACATCTAATGCAGGTTCAACTTCCACACAGTGTGCTAGAAAAAAAAGCCGTGGGATTAAAGACCACTAAGTCTCACATCAGTGGGAGGGAACAATTGTAGAAAATTGTGAAGGTTTTTGAAGCTGGATCACTAAATATCTTTAATGCTGAGATGGACAGAATTTTAAACAATGGTTATGTGGAAAATGCAGGAAAATGGAATGGAAGGTTATCAGAATATATATATATATATATATATATACACGCTAACTGAAAGGATAAGCAGACTCAGCGAGCGGATGGGTATGCTGTCGCCAATATGTCTAATGGCAAACTTTTTGTAATAGCTTGTGTTCACTGGACAATCAACCTCTCTCCCTCCAGAGTGAGACACAGTTTGGAATGCAATCGATAGATTCAAGGAATTCATAAATGCAGTACTAATAGACAGAAAATACCCGAGGACTGCGACAACACGTATTAGCTGTCGAGGCGAATATTTGCATGAGCGCAGTCACCACTACTGGAAGGAAGACCTCAGCAAGACACCTCCCATGTCCAAGTATGGGTCTGATGTCAAAGGATGCATAAGGCCCAAATGTTAAATTAGTCTAGTGTCTCCCTCCTTCCCTAACCCAAACTAAACGTGGACTGGTCTGTTGACGTTCTGTTAGTAGCAGAGTAGGTAGTAAAGCTTTGGTCCGAGAGGGTTCATTACACAAGAGAATGCGCTAGAAAATCTTAAAATTGATAAATCTCCTGGCCCAGATGGGCTACATCCTAGAGTTCTGAGGGAGTTGGCTGATGAAATAGCGGAGATGTTGGTTGAGATCTTTCAAAAGTCACTGGAGTCCGGATGATTTGAAGATCGCTGTTGTAACCCCCTTGTTCAAAAAAGGATCAAGACAAAAGATGGAAAATTATAGGCCAATTAGTCTAAACTCGGTTGTTGGTAAAATTCTAGAATCCATCATTAAGGATGACGTTTCTAAATTCTTGGAAGAGCAGGGTCAGATTAGAACAAGTCAACATGGATTGAGTAAGGGAGGTCGTGCCTGACAATTTTGTTGGAATTCTTTGAAGAGGTGACAAGTAGGTTAGACTAGGGAAACCCAGTGGATGTGGTCTACCTCGACTTCCAAAAGGCCTTTGATAAGGTACCACACGGGAGGCTGCTGAACAAGGTGAGGGCCCATGGTGTTCGAGGTGAGCTACTGGTATGTATTGAGGATTGGCTGTCTGACAGCAGGCAGAGAGTAGGGACAAAAGGTTCTTTTTTGGAATGGCAGCCGGTGACAAGTGGTGTCCCGCAGGGTTCGGTGTTGGGGCCGCAGCTGTTCACTTTATATATTAATGATCTGGATGAAGGGACTGGGGGCATTCTAGCGAAGTTTGCCGATGATACGAAGTTAGGTGGACAGGCAGGTAGTACTGAGGAAGTGGGGAGGCTGCAGAAGGATCTAGACAGTTTGGAAGAGTGGTCCAGGAAATGGCAGATGGAATTCAATGTGAGCAAATGCGAGGTCTTGCACTTTGGAAAAAAGAATACAAGCATGGACTACTTTCTAAACGGTGAGAAAATTCGTAAAGCCAAAGTACAAAGGGATCTGAGAGTGCTCGTTGAGGATTCTCTAAATGTAAACATGCAGGTTAGGTCCGTGATTAAGAAAGCGAATGCAATGTTGTCAATTATCTCAAGAGGGTTGGAATATAAAAGCACCGTTGTGCTACTGAGACTTTATAAAGCCCAGGTTAGGCCCCACTACTGTGTCTAGTTTTGTTCCCCACACCTCATGAAGGACATACTGGCACTGGAGCGTGTCCAGCAGAGATTCACGTGGATGATCCCTGGAATGGTAGGTCTAACATTGAGGAATGGCTGAGGATCTTGGGATTGTATTCATTGGAGTTTAGAAGATTAAGTGGAGATCTAATAGAAACTTACAAGATAATACATGGCTTGGAAAGAGTGGACGCTAGGAAATTGTTTCCGTCAGGCGAGGAGACTAGATCCCGTGGACATAGCCTTAGAATTTGAGGGAGTCAATTCAGAACAGACATTTATAGACATTTCTTCAGCCAGAGAGTGGTGGGCCTGTGGAATGCATTGCCGCAGAGTGCAGTGGAGACCGGGACGCTAAATGTCTTCAAGGCAGAGATTGATAAATTATTGATGTCACAAGGAATTAAGGGCTACGGGGAGAATGCGTGTAAGTGGAGTTGAAATGCCCATCTGCTATGCTTGAATGGCGGAGCGGACTCGATGGGCCGAATGGCCTTACTTCCGCTTCTATGTCTTATGGTCTTATGGTCTTATGGTTCACTGAGCAGCAGCTCACCACAAAATGCAGGTAAGCTCAGGTAAAATCCTTTTAATGCTAGTCTAGCAACAGTTGAGCTGGCAGTTAGGGCAGTTGCACATTCCTCCTGCAGAATATGGAAGTTCAGGGAGATTTCCACGGTCCCTGATGACTACAAGTATGGGCAGTACAACCAGTTGCAGCTCCTGGAGGACCATGTTCGGGACCTGGACCTGGCTGCTTTCCGGATCACCCAGATACAGAGCACTTCAAAGATAAGAGCTTTAGCGAGGTGGCCACACCTACGTCCCTTCCTTAGCCAAGTTTCTGTTAAGACTATAATATCCCAGTCCCATGTAAAGCTCCACGCGCTGAGTTCATCAGCCTGACCTGTCAGCCCCGTTTGATTTAAATAAACGCAATTTAATCCAACAGGCGTACCTTGCTTCCTGTCGTGTTCCAGGCAGAGAGTAGCTGGGCGAACACCAGGAATGGCGAAGGGAGTAGGCAGGGAGTGCAGGAATCCCCTGTGGCCATTCCTCTCGAAAACAAGTATATCATTTTGGATATTGATTTTGTTTGTGTTGGGAGATGGGGGATGGGTGTCAGGCAATGACTGTTCAGGGGAAAGCACCAATAGCCAGGTTGGTTGCACTATGATTGGCTCTGGGGAGCAGCAGGAAAGGATAAAGTTAAACATAGTCTGAGGTATAGGTGATTCGATTGTTATGGGGACAGATCGGAGATTCTGTATCCTCAAACGGGAAACCAGGATGGTGTGTCGTCTTTCAGGTGTCAGGCTCCAGGATGTCTCCAATCGGCTGCAGAATATTATCGAAGGGGAGGGTGATCAGCCAGAAGTGCACGTTGGCACAAATGACACAAGTAGATATAGCAATGAGGTCCTACAGAGTGATTACTGAGAGCTTAGAGAAAAGTTAAAAACCAGGACCTTGACAGTGGTAATCTCCAGATTGTTTCCAGTGTCTTGAACTCGTGAATGTAAGAATAGGAGGACATGGCAGATAAACATGTGACTAACGAGTCGATGCAATGAGGAGGCATTCAGAGTTTTAGATCATTGTGATCTTTTCTGTGACAGAGTTGACCTCTTCAAGAGGGACAGATGGCACATACATTGGATGTGGGACCAACAACTTGGCAGCCAGTTTTAACTGTGCTATACGGGTGGGTTGGTGGGGGGGGGGCGTGAGTTATTTTCAAGATCATGGAGGAAAGTGCAAGGCTGGAAGGATACAGAAATCAGAAACAGTAAGCTGGAGACACAGTTCAGGATGGAACACGATAGGGATCAAGGAATGATTGCTGGATTAAATTACATTTATTTTAATACAAAAGAGCTGACCGGTTAGGCCAGTGAACTCAGGGCATGGATAGGTAGGTGGGGCTGGGATATTTTACCCATTACAGAATAATGGCTAAAGGAGGGACAGGAGTAACAGTTTAATATACCAGGGTAATGTGCGTTAGGAGGAACAGAGGTGGTGGAAGGAGGGGAGTGGGCGTGCATTTCGGATTAAGGTGAATATCACAGCAGTGATCAGAAATAATATATATAAAGGATCTACCAGTGAGGGTTTGTGGGTGGAGCTAAGAAATAAGAAGGGAATGGTGACATTATTCGGTTTGTACTATAGGTCCCCAAATAGTCAATGGTAATTAGAGGAACAAATATGCAGGGTGGGAGGGGAGACTCGCAAGAACAATAGCGTTGTAATAATAGGGGTTTTAATAGGGCTGACTGGGACTGCCAGAGCGTTAAGTGATTTGATGGAATGGAATCCATTAAGTGTGTCAGGAAAGTTTCTTCAAGCATTTTTATAGAGGGTCCTGTTCTAGAACTGACAACATTTGACCTACTCTTAAGAAATAGGGCAGGACAGGTGACGGCGGTGACAGTGGGTGAGCATTTTGCGCCAAATAGCTATAGTTCTATTAATTTTCAAATGGTTATGGAGAGTGAAGATGAAACTGCTCCACACGGTCAAGTTCTAAATTGTGGCAAAATTAATTTTGAAGAATTAATGCAGGAGATTGTAGGGTTGATTGGAGTAGTTTGTTTGCAGGCAAAGGAAACTTTGGCAAATAGGAGACAGCTAGAGTTCAAAATCTGCAGTACATGTTCCTGTGAGCGTGAAAGGAAAGTTGTCAGGAATGGGGAACCCTGAATGATAAGACTTCTTGAGGCTTTGACATGAAAAAATGTGGAGGTGTGGCTCAAGTCCAGGCAGGTTCGATCAAGGGAACTCCTGGAGGTATATAAGGGATACAGGACTTTACTGAAGATGGAAATCAGGACAGCAATAAAGGGCTATGAGATAGCCTTGGCTGAGAAGATCAGGGTGAATTCAAAGAGGTACTTTAAGTATATTAAAGGAAAAACAGTAACTATTGAGAGAATAGGACCACTCAAAGACCAAAGTGAACACGTATGTGTGTAAACATAAGAGATGTGCGATGTCCTCAACAAATATTTCTTCTCCGTGTTTAACGTGGAGAAAGACATGAATATTTGAGAATTTGAGGAAGTTGAATATGATATCTTACGGACAGTCCATATCACAGTAGAGTAGATACAGAATGTACTGGAATTTTGAAGTTGCATAAATCTCATCGTCCTGACGGGATATATTCAAGAACACTGCAAAGGGCTAGAGAAGAATTTGCGGTGGCTCTGGCTGATAATTTTGATCATCATTTACCAAAAGTGAGATCCCAGAAGACTGGGGAATTGCAAATGTTGTACCCTTACTCAAGAAGAACTGACAAATAAAGCCAGGGAACTATAGACCAGTAAGTTTAACATTTATGGAAGGTAAATTACTTGAGAAGATTCTGAGGGATAAAATGCATTTGGAAAACAGGGTTTGATTAGGAATAGTGAGCATGAGTGGAAGCTCACGTCTGATGAATTTGTTAAAGTTCTTTGATGACATGATCAGGAATTTTGACTCGGGCGGGCCGGTAGACGTCGAAACATGTGGTGTTGGAAAAGCGCAGCAGGTCAGGAGGCATCGGAGGGGCAGGAGAATCGATGTTTCGGGCGTAAGACCATCATCAGTAATGTCCAAAACATCGATTCTCCTGCTTATCGGATATTGCCTGACCTGCCGTTCTTTTCCAGTGTCCTACCTTTGGACTCTGATCTCCAGCCTCTGCAGTGCTCACTTTCTCCAATGGTGGTAGAGTTGTATTATATAGATTTCAGTTACACCGGAACAAGATGAACCTTTCAGCCCATGGACCCTGATATACAGTAAGAGAAGAAGACTTATCAGTCCCTCAAGTCGATAGAACTAGACCCAGTTTAGATCATGCAGCGACAGTATCAGTCTATTCAGCTACTTCAAGTCAGTAACATAGGAAATGGAAGAGGCCACAAAATGACTGGATTATGGGGTATACTGGAATAACACCAGACCACATAGTCCCTCAGGCCTGCCCTTGAATTCAGTGAGGTACATTAAAGGGGCTAAAGATAAGGGATGGGGCGAGAGAGGAGGAGGCAGGTTGGTGAGGTGGGGATAGGTGAACGCACGTAAAGGGATACCACTAACTTGGACGATGGGAGGACTGAATCTGGGTGGTAGCTGGAAAAAAAGGTTGATCACATGAAAGTAGAGGGAGGGGGGCTGGGAAGGGAATTAGTGGATTAGAAGAAAGGTTTCCTGAAATTGGAGAACAGAGTGTTGTGTGGCTTTCTGTGTTTTTCCAGGCCCCTGCCTGTCTGCTATTACAGTGGAAGATAAGCAGTCTTGTCAGTACATCTCATTGGTAAGCGGAAAGCAAGGGTGGCCCAGTAATGTCCATGAATCTTTTCCCCGGGACCAGGAGGAGGACATTCAGCCCCATGAAACACTAATTCATGAATAGAAGAGGCCATTCAACCCCTCCAGTCTCTAACACAAAGGAGGATGTCATTGATGCTCCAACATGACAAATCAATTAAGCATAGACTGCGCAGACAGACTGCTCCATGGTGTTCTTCCTGGCTCCATTGCTAATGGTAGAAACGTGTTACATTTACAATACCATGGTTTGCTGACAGTGAGGAGGGACAGTGGATGGTTTGTGCTAAATCTAAAGGAGGCATCTCCCATCGCAGAGAAGACAGGCTAGGGTTCCGCATGGAGGTCAGAAGCTAGTGGTAATGGTAAACTCTATCAGAGTGTGGATGCTTACAAATTATTGAATAACATGACGTCAGGACAGGATCACACACCAGATGCACGTTGAGGCAGTGAGAGTTCATTCAGAACCTGGAGCTCTCGTTTAACGAATATGAGGTCCCACTCAGGTAAATGTAGTATCATAGAGTCCACAGAATGGAGACAGGCTATTCAGCCCAAACTGGTCCATGTTGGCCAAAATGTCCGTCCATGCTAACCCCATTTCCCTAAACTTTTCCCGTATCCGTCTAATCGTTTCCTTTCTATATATATGCCCAATTGTGAAAACATGTATTACGGAAAAAAACACATCTTTGAGATAACGCTATCAGTGTTCTGTTTTGAAATTAATGACTGTTGATCCATAACCCTCAAGTTTTAATACAAAGACATTTTTTGGTAGATTATTTCCTGCACAGTCTCCTCATGATACCATCACCACACGGTTTAGTCCAGTGAAAATCCTTTACACTGAATCTCTGTGGCAAGTGATCATTCATTATAAAGGAGAGATAATCTGCACATAGTTCCCCAAGTACTTTTTGAACAACACTTTTCGATGGCAGGAATGTGCCTTCAAGGCTATACTTGGTTCATTTTGCAATGAAGGACAGTATGCAATTTACTGTGATGACTACTTGCTGCCTGGTATGGAATCTGTTCGTGACTCATGATGAAAGACACCCAGTTCATTTTCGCCAAGGGCTCTTCCGATCCTCTAATCTTCTAATAAACACAACATTAAGAAGGATGGTATGTTTTGCAAAATCATTACTTAGCCCCTGTGCTTCAATCACAGCCACACCACATCAACATCACTATTGCCAGTGGCGATGGCTGGAATGCTGGGAAGGTGATGTTTGTGTGGTATTATTTCCAGTTTATTAATCCAGGGACCCAAGTGCTGATGCCCACCCCGGAATCGAAACCCACCACGGCAAATGGTGGAAGTTGAATTCAATAAAGTTACATGAAGCTATGAAACCATTGTCAATTGCCAGAAATTTCCTACCAAGCATTCTAATGTCCTTCAGGGAATGAAATTTATCACCTTCAGCTGGTCGGGCTTACATGTGACTCCAGGAATGCATTTGACTCTCAATTGCCCTTTGAAATGGATACGCCAGCCATGCAGTTATATCACTCACTACAAAGCCTCAAACAAATGAAAGCACACGGTCCTAAGCACTGACTATTTACAGCCCACGGACTGCAGTGGGTCGGAAAGGCAGCTCACCAACACCATCTCATGGACAATGAGGAAAGGAAAATTAATACGGGCCCAGCATCCCATTAATGAATAAATGAAGATAATGAATACACACAGGGAAGAGAGACAAAGAGACATACCTCACTTTAAACAGTGACTTTGGTGTTTACCCAGCGTGGGTATGATTTTCAGTAATATGAGAACAAAATAAAAATAAATAAGATTAATCTCGTTTTTATTTCCATTCCAACTGATCATCAACAATCCCTTTGTTTGAACATAGAACATAACATGCAGTACAGGCCCTTCGGCCTCGATTTTGCGCCGACCTGATATACCAATCTGAAGCCCATTTCGCCCTACACTATTCCATGTACGTCCATATGCTTGTCCAATGACGACTTAAATGTATTTAAACTTGGCGAATCTACTACGATTGCAGGCAAAGCATTCCATACATACCATTATTACTCTCTGAGTAAAGAAGCTACCTCTGATATCTGTCCTACTATTTCTCACCCC
Organism: Chiloscyllium plagiosum; assembly: GCF_037043375.1. Classification (NCBI taxonomy): domain Eukaryota; kingdom Metazoa; phylum Chordata; class Chondrichthyes; order Orectolobiformes; family Hemiscylliidae; genus Chiloscyllium; species Chiloscyllium plagiosum. The sequence continues at coordinate 12,101 of NW_028270195.1, read as the reverse complement.
TCAATTTAAAGCTACGCCCTCACCATTCTTGGAAAAAAGTTCTCCCTGTCCACCCTATCTAACCCTCTGATTACCTTATATGTTTCTATTAATTCACCTCTCCACCTTCTCCTCTTTAACGAAAACAGCCTCAATTCCCTTAGCCTTTCCTCGTAAGTCCTTCCCTCAATACCAAGCAGCATCCTATTAAATGATCTCGGCACCCTTTCCAAAGCTTCCACTTCCTTTATATAATTCAGTGACCAGAACTGTACACAATACTCCAAGTGCGGCGGAACAAGAGTTTTTTTTTTACAGCTGTAGCATAACCTCATGGTTCTGGAACTCGATCCCTGTATTAATAAAAACTAAAACACTGTATGTCTTCTTAACAACACAGTCAACCTGGGTGGAAGCTTTCGAGGATCTGTGTACCTGGACGCCGAGATCTCTCGGCTCATCTACACTAGCTCAGTACTTTGCATTCCGATTGCTCCGACCAAAGTGAATCACCTCACAATTGTCTGCATTAAGCTCCATTTGCCACCTCTCAGCCCAGCTCTGCAGCTTATCTATGTCTCTCTGTGACCTACAACATTTTTCGTCACTATCCACAACTCCACCGACCTTAGTGTCGTCTGCAAATTAACTAATCCACCCTTCTACGCCCTCATCCAGGTCGTTTATAAAAATGACGAACAGCAGTGGACCGAACACCGACCCTTCCGGTACACCACTAGGAATTGGACTCCAGTATGAACAACTCCCATCAACCACCACCCTCTGTCTTCTATCAGCAAGCCAATCACTGATTGAAACTGCTATATCTCCGACAATCCCATTCCTCGGCATTTTGTACAATAGCCTACTGTGGACAACCTTATCGAACGCCTTGCTGAAATCAATATACACCACATCAACTGGTTTACTCTCATCTTTCTGTTTGATCACCTTCTCAAAGAATGCTTGCTTCTTTTCTCTCTCCCTCTCTTTATCTATTCAACTCACTCCTTCTCCCCTATACAACAGATGTTCTTTTATCTTTCTATTTATCTATCTATTCAAATTTCTCCTTCTCCCCTTCATAATAGACATCACTGTCACCAACATCAATCACAATATTTTCAAGCTGTGTTCAGTTATGATGTATGGGCAGTGGGCTCGAAATGTCAATTCTATTTTTCCCTCGACCCAAGGGTGCAAAATCTGCTCAGTTTCTGTGGCAGTTTTTCGAATTTGTTTTTTTTTTCTGATCTCTTGCATCATCCCTTATTTTATTTAAATTTCCATATTGTTATGACATTGGATGCTGCATCGCTGTTAAGGGCAGCAGTTGATGACCTCACTAAATGCTCTTTACTGTGAGGTCATTCCTTCAGGCAGCAAAGAGCCAAGCTCATTGCTGTGGGTCTGACATCTGTCTGAAGCCAGACCAGGTAATAATGTTTGATTTCTTTACCAAAGAACATCAGTGAAATAGACAAACTTATTGACAAAACGCTGTGCTATTATTATTGATATTAACGAAATTAGCTTTAACTTCCAATTCTTGTCATTTGAATTTAAGTTCTGACATTTTCTGCGGTAGGATTTGAAACAGTGTATTTTGTGTAGTCACCTGGGCCTCTGAGTTACATGTCCAGCGACATTGGATCTCTCACACACTGTCTCTTTCATGAACTTACATTAGAGACAAGAACAAGGCTCTGATGGACATATTTGTAACAAACGGAATGCTGAGAAGAGAACTGGAAACCTAAAATCTGAATTTTACTAAGGCATAGATAATGGTTTATTTAGGGCCCGCACTGACGTCAAGGTGGGGACTGTGAATATTATGGAGCTGGTAGTGGGGATATTTGGTATTGGAGAGAATACCGGGAAATAACTGATTTCAAGGCAAAAGATAATTTGTGATGGTGAACAGTCTAGTTCTCAGTTAAAAATCACACAACACCAGGTTATAGTCCAACAGGTTTAATTGGAAGCACACTAGCTTTCAGAGCGACACTCCTTCATCAGGTGATAGTCACTATCGCTTGGTGAAGGAGCGTGGCTCTGAAAGCTGGTGTGCTTCCAATTAAACCTGTTGGACTATAACCTGTTGTTGTATGATTTTTAACTTTGTACACCCCAGTCCAACACCGGCATCTGCAAATCAAGTCTAGTTCTCAGATGTTTGTGAGGACTGGGGTGTTGGGTGGTTCGGACGTTTATTGTAATGAATGGAATTTGTATTGAAAACTGAAGACAGTACTTTCTGTCTTTGTCAAATATAGTTAACAGAAATAGCAATGAAGGTCAGCATAGTTTATGGGATGAACAAATGGATAGAGATGGAGAGACTTACCAGGAACACCAACAATAGCGAGCATGGGATAGTAACCCGCCTGAATAATCAACAGTACGCCTTCGATCCGATCTGCTAATGATAACCAATACGACGAAAGAGACAAAAGACCATCGGATAAACTTCTGTCCATTGTTGCAGCATTCCAGTCTAATGTTCTCAGATTCTGATCCACTGGTGTAACAATCCAAAATATTCTCAGATGTTTATCACTCCTCTTCCCGTCTCTGCAGCTGCTGATCCCCGTTAGTGTTGGAGGTGATGCATCTACTGTACAATGGGACAAAGTATTGCAAGAAGCCCCTTACTAATAGAAGAGGGAAACCATCCAGTAACACAATTGGAATCCATGGAGACTGTAATCAATCACAGTCACTGAACAAACAGATCAGTTAGCTCCTTTCAGTGTGGTATATTCAGATCACAATAACAACTGGACTGGATTGAATGCTGGAATTGCAGGATATTGGTCACATTCTCATCACCAATTGCTCAAATGAAGTTAGTTATGAGGGAGAATGATGGATCTTTTCTTATCGCAGGCTAGATGATTCTGTTGTGTTGTTCATTTGCAATGGTGTAACCACCTGAACCTCCCACCATCACCTCCAAAAACACAATCTCGATGTTGGGGTTAGCGTGCTCCCCTCCACTAGAACTGGCCCCAAGCAATTTATTTGCAGTGAGCAGAAAGTGTGGATTTGCCTGGGCATTCCACTAATTGCTCTCATAAAGCAAATTCGTATCTTCAACGCACATTGCTATTCACCTTAATACACTTTATTGACTTCAAAACAGTAGGACTTACACTTATTGAATTCAGTCCATAGTGAAATGTGGCATGTTGGCACAAAGCTGGTCCCTTTCCAATTTTATGTTGTTCGTGATTCTTTTTAAAGAGGTTCTAAATGACCAATATATCTGAAGTCTAAAAGGTTTATTGGCGTCCTTTTGTTTATACATAGCAATAATGCCGTAGGCAGACAACTTTTACATCTTTAAAAGCAAGTTTGTATAATCAAGAAGACGTGGCTGCTCTCTAGTTGGACAGATCGGTTCAGTCTGGGATTAGTTGAGTGAGCTGAAAAATGTTGCTGGAAAAGCGCAGCAGGTCAGGCAGCATCCAAGGAGCATTAGATTCGACGTTTCGGGCATGAGCCCTTCTTCAGGAATCCTGAAGAACGGTTCATGCCCGAAACGTCGATTTTGTTTATTCACGTTTATTCACAGGTAAAGAAAATGCGATATTAAGGGACACAGGATCCTCTGTGATGCTGAAAGATGAGGAGATATGTACTCCGGAAGGAATATTTCCAGAAAAGGTACTGCTAAAGGAAACTCATGGTGAGACTGAAAGCCACAAAATTACGTAAAGCAAGTGCAGAATGTCAAGAAGAGTGTGAAGGAATTGTGGTAGGAGTGGTGGACACACTGTCAGCTCCAGGAATACAAATTGTCTTTGCGAAGTATATAGCTGATTTACCTGTAGAAATACTACCTACTCTGATTGAAAAGACAGCAGAGACAATGGCAACTGAAGCTTTGCAGGAGTCTTATCCTGTAATCTTTCCAGATTGTAGCGTAACAAGGTCTCACTGTCACCAGTTGATACCAGCGAGATCAAAAGTGTAAAGAGAAGGAAGCTGAAGTGGCATTAGCAGACACTTTATTCCATCAGTTAGTTGAGACAAAACAGGAGCAAACAGGGTCTCATGCAATATTTTTTAGCTCAGCTAAACTAATTAAGTTACAGCAGAACGATGAAAATCTAAAGCTGTTATAACAAAAACGTTTGTACATTAGGTATTCTGAATGCATCACTGTTTGTTATTACCTTACAAATTATGTCCTTATGAGGAAATAGAGACTATCACATAACCAAGGAGAGGAGAAATGGGCATTAATGCATCAAATTGTATTGGTAATGCAGTATAGAATGGTGGTGTTGTGAGTGGCGCACGAGCGACCACCTAGAGGTAATTTATGAGTGATGAAAACCCAGGCTGAAATACAAAGACGTTTTTACACACCTGGACTGCACCAGCATGTCGTTGAAGCTTGCCAGGTGTGGCATAGATGTCACGAAATTGGAAAATCACAGGTGGTAAAAAAACTTGCATCTTTAATAACTATTCCTACATTTGAGGAACCTTTTACAAGAGTCTTAATTGACTGGTTAGCTCGCCAATCTCAAACAATAAAGTGGAAATCAGTACTTCTGAATATTAATGGATGTATCAATTAGATTTCCAGAGGCCATTCCCAGATGCAATATCACAGCTAAAAGGATTGTAGAGGAATTACTCTTTTAAAAAGCGATATGGTCTACCAATAGAGATACAGTGAGATCAAATTTCAAACTTCACATCCAAACTATTCAAAGATAAGGGCCGCTTAGGAATAAAGGAATTCAAATCTACTGCGTCCCATGCAAAATCGCAGGGAGTACTGGAAAGGTGCCATCAAACACTAAAGACCATGTTGAGGGCTTATGCTGAGGATTATCCTGATGATTCGGGTAAGGGAATTCTCTTTGTACTTTTTGCGATTAGAGATGCATCAAATGAATGCACCAAATTTAGTCCATTGGAATGAGTTTTTGTGAACCAAGTGAGAGGACCGTTAAAATTGGTGAAGAAGAAATTAGTAAATCAGAATTCAAAGGCCACATATTTGGAATAGGTCTCAAATTTTAGTGAATGGATAATAGCGCTGGGGAGTTGACTTGTCAGAATTTAAAAGTATTGCAGCATGTAATGAAACAGGAAGCGGAAAGGAAATCAAAAATGTGCAATTTTGCTATTGGGGATAATGTATTAGTGTTACTTCCAGCAATAGGTGAACATTGAAATGCAAGGTTTAGTGGACCTTATCAAATGCAAAGGAAATTGAGTGAGGGTAATTTGATAGGAACTCCAGACAGAAAGAAATCTCACAGAGTGTGTCATGTGAATATGCTCAAAATTTATTTTGACAGAGAAGGAAAGCAAGAGGAGAAGGTGTTAATGATAACAACAAAGAAGGAAGAACAAATTCAGAGGATTCATCCCAACACCATCTACCTCCTACTGTCAAGCTAATTTTGTAACTGCATTGACTTTGCGATAGTCCACACATAACCGTTGGGCGCTTTCTGGTTTTGGCACCATGGCTCGGGGTGAGTTCCAGTCACTGTAACTCACTTCGATTCTGCCATCTTGGAGCATATGTTCAAACTCCTTCTGACCTGTGCCAACTTTAGAGGGTTACGCCTATAAGGATGTTTCTTATTCGTAACAGCCTCTCCTATATCTATGCACAATTAGGTAAGTACGTCCAAGTTAATTTCCACATATCTCCCCGTGTAATAGTTATAACTCGTTCATTTCGATTTTTCTCAGGAAGGTAAGACAATAATGTATCTCAATTTTAGACTAATTCCTTATTGTCCAATTGAACTTGAGTAATATCCAATGAGATCTTGAGCAACTGGGAAAATGGGCTGAGGATTGGCAGATAGAGCTTAATGCAAATAAATGTGAGATGTTGCATTTTGTTAGACAAACTAGGGCAGGATTTATACCGTTAACTGTAGGGCATTGGGGAGTATAATCAAACAGAGAGACCCAGGGTGCAGTACATAGTTCCTTGAAAGTGGAGTCGCACTTAGACAGTGCAGTGAAGAAGGCATTAGGCATGTTTGCCTTCATCGGTCAGAGCATTGAGTACAGAAATTGGGACGTGATTTTGTAGCTGTTCAAGAGAATGTTAAAGTATTTAAAATGATGTGACGGAGATGGGAGGTTTTGGGATAGATGGAGAGGATGGGATTTTGTTCCTTTTGCATAGGACACTGAGGGGTGACCTTACAGAGGTTCATAAAATCGAGAGTGGCATGGAGAGGATGAATAGCAAAGGTCTTTTTCCCAGGGTGGGCGTGTCCAAATCCAGGCAAGATAAGGTTAAGGTGAAAGGGAACAGATTTAAAAGAGATCTAAGGGCAGCTGTTTCTCAGAGAGAGCGCTACAGAGACATGTAGCGAGATGTCAGAGGAACTGGCATTGGTGAGTGCAATTACAACAATTGAAAGACAATCTGATGTGTACATGAAAAGGAAAGGTTTGGAGGGGTATGTGCCAACAGCAGAAAAATAGAACTCGTACATTTTAGGAAACCTGGTGATCATGGATGAGGTGGGCCGAAGGGTCTGTTTGCACACTGTATGACTAAGAGTCTATGACTTGCAAACTCCTCTTTCAGCACTAATTCCTCATTGCACTCAATTCATTTCCAATTCAAACCTCTTTGTAAATACCTTCAATGATATCACTTTGTGAACATTCTTAAATACAAAATTCCTGACATTGATGCAGGAATTCAAACCGGGGCTCAGGCGCTGTGAGGCAGCAGTGCTAACCACTGTGCCACCGTGCCGCCCACTATGCGACTCTCTGTGTGGAGTTTGCACATTCTCCCCGTGTCTGCGTGGGTTTCCTCTGGGTGCTCCGGTTTCCTCCCACAATCCAAAAATGTGCAGGTTAGGTGAATTGAACATGCTAAATTGCTAAATTGTCCGTAGTGTTAGGTGAAGCGTTAAGTGTAGGAGTATGGGTCTGGGTGGTGTACGCTTCGGCGGGTCGGTGTGGACTTGTTGGGCTGAAGGGCCTGTTTCCACACTGTAAGTAATCTAATATAATCTAAATATTTCGGAAGAGAGACACAGCCTGTTCCAGTACCTGAGGATTTTAAAATGGTGCTGAAGAATGGGTTTGAGTTCAATGGGGACACTGGTGTTTTCCTACCCACTCAAAGTAGCTTCTATCAAAAACTAACATCCTGTTCGGAATCACACGTTCAAGACACACAAACATGGAAGTGAATCAACAAAACAGTTAGCAAAACCATCGGACCATGCATGTTGGGTTGGGGTGGGGTGGTGAATGCTGTGATGAACAACTGGCAGGAAATCATTGGAAAACTTGCTGTTTGTCAAAGGGAATACCTGTGAAGGAACCTATTATGCTTCAGAGAAATAAGACCATTATAGATGGAAATCTGCATTATAATGAAGGAAAAGCTGTATCCATCTTATTGGTGCAGTAATAATGGTGGCACTCGGCTGGAATATTGTCAGTAGTCTTCCTTTGTTCTTTAAACTTACACTGAATGGAACAGCTATTCATCTTGTCCCTACTCCTTATGGCCTTATACACCTCTTCAACATTCCCTTTTGCAAAGAAATACCGAGCAAATTTATCCCCCCTTCATAGATTGAGTACTCTCTTGTCTTGTTACTTCTGACGTGCATCACTTCACATTTATCTGTGTTACACTTTAATGGGCATTGTTCTTGCCAGCTGAATAATCTGTTTATACCCTCCTGCAAACTAACCCTTTCTTCCTCACTGTGAGCCACCCAAATACTCTTTGTGCCTTCCACAAAATTGTTTATCATTCCACTGCCAGCATCTTCCATATTCTCACCAACATCACTGATGAATATCACATACAAACCTTGATTTTCTTTCCTGTTATCCAGATGATATTCCCAGATGAAGAATTACGAATTCTGGTCTCTTCCTATTTTAGTTAATTTACAGAGCGATGTAGTTAAGGTCTTTTATGAGGGAGCCAGAAATAGCATCTTGAACACAGAGTTGAACCCTCCTTTAATGTACGCTCTGCCACCTCTGCATGTATTATTCATCAACTTGTAAACAAGTTAGGATGGATTAGGATTTGGTACCTTGCACTGGAACATTCGTATTTTCCGTGACACTGAATTATGTCCTTTGTAACATCCCCAGCAATAGTCAGTGCTGAAATAAAAATCTACAGAATTTACAGACTAATTCATTGTTTGTTTAAAAGAGTGAGTGTGATGAGGATAAAGATTCGATTAAATTGCACCTAATGGACACACTGCCGGAGTTCAAACCATATTCTCACGTCTTCCTTGAATTGGAAGTAAATTATTAGAACAAACGCCCACTGTTGCACATAGTGTAAAAAAAAAATAAGAAATGTTGAGGCGCCACACTAGGCGAGAAAAAACATGTCGTCTGCACTTGATGGAGATGCGGAAATTCAGAATAGCTGTACAACCTGAATAAGAATCAAGTGAGAGAAAAAACATTGAACAAACTTTTTCTTAGACCCCCACCATGGCACATCAGGCCACACAGATTCCCCATCATCTGACCCTATTTAATTTCTCACTATTGGTTTAGTTTTATTTCTTACTAGTAAGGCACCCCCACCTCCTCCGCCCACCTGCCTATCTTTTCAATAAGATGTATATCCTTGAATATTCAGCTCCCAATCCTGATTCCCTTGCAGCCATGTCTCCGTGATGCTCCCCAAGGCATACCTGCCAATGTCGATCTGTGCCACAAGTTCGTTTACCCTATTCCTTGTATTGCATACATCCAGTTCTGTATTAACCTTTCCTCTTCACATTGTCATTCGTTTCCTCAGTGTGCTTGAAGTTTCATTGCAAACACTCTCCATATGCTCTGTCATATTTTTGTCTGTCCTGGAGATTTTAATAACTTCTCCTGAGTTCTTCACTCTTACCTCCTCCTTTAATTCTGGTTTTCTAATTTCGCCAATATCTGACCTTCCCCATACTCGCCCTATTAAGTTTAAAGCCTTGTCTACTTCTCTGGATGTGCGATCCCCTAGTACTCTGGTCCAAGCACGGTTCGGATGAAGACCACCTCATTGGTACCAGTCTTTGCTTCTTCGGTACTGGTGCAAATGTCCTATGACTTCAAATTCATTTCTCCCACACCAATCGTTGAGCCACGCATCTATCAGCTTAATCTTGTTGACCTTGTGCTAATTAGCGCCTAGCTAAAGCAGTAATCCAGAGATCATTACCTTTTTGGCTTTGCTTTTTTTAAAAAAATGTTCCGTGCTCTTAAAAGCACTGAGCAGGAGGTGTGCCATAGTTTTATCCATGTGGTTGGTCCATACATGGGCCACGACCACTGAACCTTTACACTCCCACTGAAACTTCCTCTGCAGCCCAGGTAAGATACTTCAAAATTAGTGTGGTGCTGGAAATGCACAGCGGGTCAGGCAGCATCCGAGGATTAGCAAAACAGGTGTTTCAGGCAAAAGCCCTTCATCAGCATGAGGATCGGAGCCTTGAGCGTGGCGAGATAAATGCGAGTGGGGTGGGTTTGCGGAGAATGTAGCAGAGAATATAGTAGGTGGATGGAGGTGGGTATCCCAAACACGAGCACCCGCCATCGTTATTGCATTTAGCTACTGCTGAATGTGTTTTTATTTAAATTATTTTTAACTGTTTTTATATCTCTGCTTAAGCAACTTGTAACCAATAGATGAACAAAATTCAATTTAAGGCAGATTCATATTTCGCAGAGTCCCAATTAACCAATCAAATCACATCCTTCCTTTGTCAAACTTGCACATTATCATCTCAAATAATTCTGACAGACGTGTCAGCGGTACCTCTCCTTGACAAAGTCATGCTGACTCAGCCCTCCTTCACTATGCACCTCCAAGTACTTCATTACAAGGGCCCAGTTCTTCAGGGAAATATCCCAGGCCAAGCCATCTCCAGCTGCTTCATCAATATTCTTCCCGCCATTATAAGCTCAAAAGTAGGAATGTTCAAGGACAAATGTGCATTTAATACCACCCAAAACTCCTCAGTTTAAATTTAACATAACACTATCAATTAGAGATTGGGTTACTTTAGATTTTGTACTATGCAATGAGAAAGTTTAATTAATAACGTTGAAATATTGGACTCCGTGAGATTTGATTGTAGCGTGGTTCATTCTGAAACTAGAGATTGAAATTTCAGCAAAGGAAGCTAAGAGGGTATGAGTGACAAGTTGTCTGAATTGGCATGTTGGTGGCTTGGGCAAATCACAAAACGCTTTGCCAGTAGACAGGCAATAGCTAGTATTTGAAAAGATACATCATTTATAACAGTAGCAGAAAGCATAATGGACTGTCAGAGGATATGGAAAGATATAGATAGAATGGAGAGTTGTGTGGAAAAGTGGCAGATGGCTGTCAATCCAGACAAATATGAGGTGATGCATTTAGGCAAGTCTAATTCTAGAGCGAACTATGTGAGGACTAGTGGGGTTCTGTCTGGAGGTTGGTGGGGTCACTAGTCTTCACCTACAACCCCACCAACCTCCAGATACGTCGGATCATCCTTCATCATTTCCGCCACCTCCAAACGGACCCCACCACCAAGGACATATTTCCTTCCTCACCCCTATCAGCGTTCTGGAAAGACCACACCCTCCGCGACTCCCTTGTCAGATCCACCCCCCCCACCAACCCAACCTCCACTCCCAGCACCTTTCCTGCAACCGCAAGAAATGCAAACCTTTCGCCCACACCTCACTCCGCACTTCCCTACAAGGCCCCAAGGGATCCTTCAATATCCATCAAAATTCACCTGCACATCCAGACACATCATTTACTGCATCCGCTGCACCCGATGTGGCCTCCTATACATTGCGGAGACAGGCCGCCTACTTGCAGAACGTTTCAGAGAACACCTCTGGGACACCCGGACCAAACAACACAACCGCACCGTGGCTGAACACTTTAACTCCCCCTCCCAGTCCGCCAAGGACATGCAGGTCCTTGGCCTCCTTCATCGCCAGACCATGGCAACACGATGCCTGGAGGAAGAGCGCCTCATCTCTGCCTAGAAACCCTCCAACAACAATGGATGAATGCAGATTTCTCCAGATTTCTCATTTCTCCTCTCCTCGCCTTATCTCAGTCCCAACCCTCAGACTCAGCAACACCTTCTTGACCTGAAATCTTCTTCCCGACCTCTCCGCCCCCACCCCCTCTTCGGCCTATCACCCTCACCTTAATTTCCTTCCACCTATCGCATTCCCAACGCCCCTCTCCCAAGTCCCTCCTCCCTACCTTTTACATTAGCCTGCTTGGCACACCCTCCTCATTCCTGAAGAAGGGCTTATGCCAGAAACGTCGATTCTACTGCTCGTTTGATGCAGCCTGACCTGCTGCGCTTTTCCAGCAACACATTTTTAAGGTCTGATCCCCAGCATCTGCAGTCCTCACTTTCTCCTTCTTAAGTACTTATTGTCAAGTCTGTCCATTTAAAGAAATAAAGTCTTTCCAGAATTTCGCTGAAATTATATTTAAATTTTGGTGCGACAAGACTATTCCATGTGCCAATGAGGTTAGGAATAGGAAGGTAGTACAGTTAAATATATGGGCAAAGAGCTGGTCGAGGAGGCAGCACTTCTGATATGTGGATCATTGGGATTCCCAAGACGATAACATATCCACAAGAAGGACGGGATGGACCTGAACTGGCAGCAATCTCCTGGCAGGCAGGTTTGCTGTTGTCACTCAGGAGGGTTTAAACTAGTGTGGCCCTTGGGGGGAGGGGGGCACAGTGGGAACCAGAGCGGTAGGTCCACAAGTACACGACTGAGGCAGGGTTGGCGACTTATTCCAGTACAGCTAAGACCAACAACAAACAGAAGAGGACATATGGGACACTGCTACGCCTTATAACTTTAATTCATAATTCTTAGACGATAAACTGTCAACTATGTCTTAAGAATATTCAATGTCTTACTCTCTGGGAGGAGAGTTCCCACAGACGCAGAACCCTTTCAGATGGTTAAAACAATCACCAACTCCTTCACTGCGGTATTCTCCAGTTTCCAGCAGTCCATCCATTTCTGGAAATCTCTCGCAGAAATTGAAATATTGTTTCAGCATTCAATTTGAATGGGTTTAAACGGGGTCAGGT